>NW_010123384.1:23370-116626 GCF_000699245.1 Pterocles gutturalis
CATTGTCTGACTAGAGAGCAGTCTAATCAACTTCTTCTGTCTAGGTTACATGCTTGGGAAAAGGATGATATAATTATTTCACAGAGACTTAAATTCTAGAAGATGGTCTATATGCTTTGATTTAACACTGTATGTTAGTTCAGCAAATTTTATTACCTTCTTTCTATTCTGCAGGATAAACACAAGTCCCAGTTTTTCCTGAATAATTCTTAGTCATTCTCCTCATGTTGCCCCAAACTAATACATGAATAAAGAATCCCAAATTTGCACAAGAATATTGCGTGTCACATCCTAACACAGAATCATCTACAGATATTTGCATAGATGTTATAAATCTAATTCATTTTGATACTGTCTTAGAAATCCTTGTTTTTCTTTTTTTAATACTTTTTTTTTTTCTCATCCTGTATTTATTATGTGTGTATCTTAGCTGCTGTTTACTCTCACTTCTTTGTAGCATGGCATTAATTCTGTTAACATCTGAGACCGAGGGCAGGTTTGCAATCATGAGCCATTTTTTCCTGCTGCAGGGAAGACTTCTCTCCCTGATCCCCACTGTGGCCCCTGTAACTCCGGTGCGCTGTAGCAGGACTATGTTTGGATGTTTCATTTACTCCTACATGGAAAGAACTTCAGATCAAGAAATGCTTTGGAAAATAAGCTCATTGTATCTGTTCTTCCAACAGAGTCTAAGTGAGAGGCTTACTGACAGTCATAGTATTGGAGAAACTGGGGGGGAAATGAACAAACACACAATATCTAACCATAAAAAAAAGAAAAGAAAGATATTTCAGAACATTTTAACAGTACCGGAGAAAATAGCCTTTCATCAAACAGCGATATCAGAGCATATGGTAATAAGACAACACTGGGTAAAAAGATTGGTTTGAAAATCTTTGGAAGAAGGACCATTAATATTCTGATAATAGTGAGTTTGGCTTTATTTCTATTCTGGCAAACTTGCCTGCCACATTGGTGCTGCCAGTCAGGTTGTCTGACCTCTGACAGACAACAAAATTTTAGCCAGAGCGACCAGGAACAGACAAGAATTTGAAAAAAATCTACCTGATTCTCATTTTTCATAATAGGATAGGACCTGGATTATGGTGGATCAGATTGCCCGATAGAAAAGGGTTAATGTGGAACGTCAGGGATAAGTTTATTACCAGTGTGGAAGTGATGTTGAATATATGTGACCTGGAGCAGGGCAATATTAATGTTCTGTAGGAATCATACTCCAAACAAATCGTGTAGTCCTGTTCCTCAATGGAAATCTATTCCTGAAAGATATCCAAAGGGTCCATGTGTTTTTACACATTGGAAACACTTGTAAAGCTTGTCATGCCAAGTATAATTGAACCAAACCCAACTGAAATTGTAACAGTAAAACCAGCAGCAGGAGAGGTAATTTGTAATTTCTTTAAAACATTTGTAATTTATAATTTATTAAACAACATCTAAATATACTACCAAGAAATTCCACGGCTGCTTCATGCATTAGGGTTTCTGCAGTTTTTGTTTGTTGCCACCATCCTACATGCTGGGCTAGAAAAGTTTCAATGCACTTACCATGAAGTGCACGTAAACAATCCCAAGAGAAGGACCTGGTCATAGACATATTTCCTGGTTTGTAAATTGCTTCCACTGCTATTGCTTTTATTCCCATCACCTCTCACTCCCCTGTTGGTCAGATGCAGGGAAAAAAAAAAAGGAAATGCTTGGCCTGGCACTGGTTTTCTTTGCCTTGTGCACTCTGGGCAGCAGCATGTGGGGTCTGGGCTGATCTGCTCAGGCTGCACGTGGGCCAAGAGCTGGACTACCACATTTACATGGTACTTACATAGAACAAAACTTAGGCTGTATCTAACCAAGCCTTCCCAGCTCAGGGCCATACCGACACATTCATACCTTTTTTTAGTCAACTCAGTGCATGATATAGTAAGATTGTAGCATGTAACTCTACTACAACCACACATCATTCATCATGTGGGTTTACGCAAACAGTCACTATGGCCTTACATCTTTTTTTATGAACCATGCTATTATTTCCACAGAGTTTATAAAAAATAATCTTTTTTTCCTTGTCCAATCTGTGCATTTATTTTTGTGTTTAATTTTAGTCCTCCAGTATTCTCTTTTCAAGGGCTAAGTAGCTTAATCACTATTTTCTTGAGAGCTCCTTTCATGAAATAGAGTAAAATAGCTTTAGAGTTTCAATACTGTTCTCCTGAAAATGTTAGCAAGAGCAATTGTTCAAAATGCCCCTTGCATTTGCCTGATTGGCACCAACATTTTCAAAGGATATTTACAAAGGATAGCTTTAGCCTGGAGGAGGCCCATCTCTCTCCAGGCGGTGAAGAGAGAGAAGGTCTCCTCCCAAGACTGATTGTATTGGGTGCTCAATGGCCCAGAGAAGAACCACTGACTGTAGAGGGAAACCTGGAGAGTCTTTCTGGGCTGGAGTCAGATTTTATGCATAAGTTTAGCTATCATCAAGATTAAAGACATAATTTTGATATTTCAGCCCAGTGAAGAAGGGACCAGAAGTCGACAGGGTCATCCTGGAGGGAGTTACAACTGTGTGGAAAACAATTAAGGTGCAAAACTGGTATTTCCACTTAGTGCTTTGTGGCTGGCTGAGGTACACCTAGGGATCTGACCTTTCGTGTTATTGGGATTTCTCTGTACTGAGGTAGCATTTCTGTCTTTCACCATCCCCCCCCCACTCCAAAAAAAAAAAAAGTCTTCTAGCATTAGGTGAATCTTATTCACATTGATGATCATGATAACTCTTTTCCATACAGAAGAAATAAAAGAGGCAACTAAATGTCTTTCAGAAACAAGACAGATAAAAGAGTAAGAGCCATCACTGTGTGCCATGTGTGATGAGATATACTAGGTTTATGCACCCACAGGTATATGTGTATGTATATTTGTGTATTACCACATGCGTATTGATACATGCAGAGTTCACATGGAATTACAAAAAAAAATTAAATCTAAATGTACGTTTTCATCGTTGTTCAATGGGGGCTGAAAGTTCATCAGTTGAGTTTAAAATATATTTCAGGAACTACTATATTTTATGCACTGATGAATATCAAATTCTTTTCTTTAAATATAGACCTAACTTCCCTCTCTAGGATATAGCTTGATTGGAAAATTATTTCGAATAGGTTGCGCCGATCTGTTCCAGAAACGTTATGCTCATATGAATAGAAAATTGTAAGCATGATAACATAAGGAAGAAACAAAACAGTAAGGCTGTTTGATATACATACAGTACAAAAACAAACTCTTGGATTTGACATTTTAAAATACTCCTTTTCTCACTTTTTCACCACAACTTCTGCTTTTGCCAAGCTTGATCCATACTCAGCCCTGCCTCAGACCCAATCCAGGAGATGTTCCTTCAGCCACACTTCTTCACACTCACTCCTGTATATTGTTACAACCCATTCCCATTTTTTTTTAGAGCTGACAGCTTTTGTTTGGACATATCTGAACTGGTCAGTCTAGATCCCCACTTGCAAACAGGTGTATGGAAACACTGGTGCTGCTTTCCAGTCTCCTGTTATATGAATTGAACCATGGATTCTACTTCTCCCACCATTAAACCACAGCAGCAGCATCTGCCTTGTCATCCCTGTGAGATCCTGCAAATCCAGCTGTTACATTTCTCACAGACAGTGACAGGGGGTTAAATGGAGTGAAGCCAGAGCAGGAGAGCACATGTGTTTATACTGACCCTAGAGTACTTTAAAAAAATTGATAAGAAAACACTGCTGAATGAGCTAGGGCTGGTGTAAATTACACGTCGTGTATCTGTCGGTCAGGAAACAGATGTATGTGGGTGTAGGTGCCAGAGTTGTTTGACTTGCAGCAACTTGGCATTTAGTGGGAGCGCAGTATGAGTGTAACTTATGCTCCCAGATATGGGAGAAGGAACAGGGGGATGTAGTGAAGCAATCAGATAATGGAAGGGTTAAGCAAGCTTGCAGCATCCACTGAAAGACAAATTTCTCTGGGATATTTGCATATTTCCTGGTATTTCTTTTCTTTATGTCTGCAAGGGTCAGATCTTCTGATGATTTCAGGGGAGCTCCAGGAGGTCCCTACTGTTATGCTTAGCTTTTTCCCCTGTTGAGTTGACTTATAGAACATCTACAAAATATTTTGTGTGCAAACACAAATTTGCTCTTCCTGTGCTCTGAGCCAGACAGATGCAAACTGGCCTCGAACCAGCTGCCTTGTAGCTGCAGTGAGCAGGCACGCAGCCCACGGTAGTAAGCCTTGATGAGAAGGTAAAATGCATTTTGCTCAGGCTCAGCGCTGTGCTACTGCAGCTACAGCCTCCGCCTAGCTCCAGGTGCAGGCAGCGCGTGCTTGTGGCTCTCTGGGTTGCAGGCAAAATGAGGTGTCTGCTGCTGAAGACCAGGATTGACACCACCTGCACCAGAGACAAGCCTGGTGCTTTGTTTCATATAGGTAGTGAAGCACATAGTCAGTGCTTTAAAATAATTTTAAAATTATGTCAATAACTGGTGATGTCACTATGGGAAAAAAAGATGAATTGTCTGAAAGGTGTAAAATTCAACAGAATAAATTGGCTTTTTTTGCCTAAGAATCCAGGGGTCACATTGCTTTTTAAGACAAACACCTTCTCAAAGATACTTTTTTTTCTAATGTAGCATGAGTGCACAGAGCTTGGTCCAGGTTTTAGGACCCTCTAGTAACCAGGAGGCCAGGAAAACAATCTAGAAATGTTCCATACCCATTTTGTATGTATTGGGTAATCCTCCTGAATCATCTCAACAGTCTTTTGAATGCTCTGTGTGCTCTGGCATAAATAATCACCTGTAATCAGGGATGCTGTAGGTGTAGGAGGAACAGGAAAAAAAAAATCTACCTGAAAATCCTCTGAGAAGGAGGAAGGAATTTGAAGGAGACCTACAAAGGTTTGAAAATGCATGTAATAAGCACTTACATTTTTCAGGAGATTTGCCCGTCACTAGTCAAAGGTCTTATTCATGTATCCCATGTATTTTTCCTGAGTAAAATTGTCTTTTCTTCTGGAAGATGCATCTCGTTTTAAATTGCTGCTAACTCTAATCAAAACCACCTACGCAACAATACTAAGCTCTTTCTTTTTTTTTTTTTTTTTTTTCCACCTCAGCATTAGTTTTTCTTTTAGGATTGCTGAAAATTGCACACAAGCAATTCAATAGATAGGCATAAAAGAATTTAAACTAATGAGGCCCATATCCCATCCATTTGGATTTCTGTGCTCCAGCACGATTTCTGACCAAGACCTGAACTTTTATCCAGTGGTTAAGGTTTTCCTCTGTCCTCTCATGGATATTTCTTAGCTGCATTAGAAACCTTCTTTCCACTGGTAGTGTCATATTGGGTTTAATTAATTTTTCTGCATGGACTAATGTGATCAGCAGCATCTTATTTCTAAAATAAATAAAAAAAGCTATGGAGGTCTTGGTAAAGTATATCATACTGGTATTGTATGCCATGTAATAATGCTATTCAAGTATTTTAAAGAGCAGCAGGTGGGATAAAAGTTTGGAGAAGGCTGACTGTCTTGCCTGGTCTAAATTATGGTGTATGGTATATACCCTAGCTTTCCAGCCATAAGGTGCAGCTGGGAGTACCTCTACTGGCAAAAGGTAAATCCCAGGGCACGGTGTCCAGTCTGTTCATTTAATACACCAATTGTACACATCACCTGAGCGTTCAGACCTCTTTACTTGTGTTCCTCCTTTTGGGTTTTTTCTGGCAGTCTCCACTTGCCTGGGGTCCCACAGCTCTCAACCCCTCCTTCAGCCTAATGGTCAAAGACATTTTTTTAAGACCTGCACCGGTTTGCCCTTTTCAAATTAAGCTCAGAGTTGCATTTTCTGTCCTGTGCTGAAAGGAGGACTTGGGTTTTTCGAGTAACTTTCACCACAAGGGATGAGAACATCCGTATCCACCGTACGTACGCCCCAGCAGTCACCCAGCATGGGCTTGAGATGGGTGAAATTTGGCAGTGGTTGAGGCTTTCCAAGACTGCAGTCCTACTGAGTGCTGAAGTCTCCCATTGAATTTGGCCATGCAGTGTTACTCTGCTATAAAAAAACAGTTTCTGAAAACCTGTGACCAACTTTGTCCTGTCCGATGTTGAAGAAAGACAGTCTCATTTACTGCAGTGTAAGTAGAGCTGCAAAACATGTTGCATAACAAAGCTGATTAATGGTCTCCTGATTCAAAAACAATGAATCTTACTTCTAGTCTCATGTGCATTGGTTTCATGCCAGTGTAACTGTGTTGTTGGGGGAATTACTACTGATTTACACCAAGAAGACTCCCTTATCCCTTATCAGGGCTCCCTTATGCCAGCTGTTCTGAAAATGCTCCAGAATAAGTTATCTAAACTAATTTCCTCCCCAACAGTTTCTTTTCTCTAGCTTAAAAAGAATGATTGCAGAGACTATATTTTTTGTCAGGTTGTTTTTTTTCAGTGGTGTCTGCAATTAAGATCCATCTCACTAAATAAACTGTAATTACTGCAAATTGTAGTAAGCAGTGGGAATTGACATGCTTCAGTAAAGCCGGCTAGTTTTAAGATGGCCTTTAAGAACATCAAATAGTGAATCTACAACGGTAAACCATGTTGCTTCAGGTTTCAGAGTACTTAAAACATGGAACACAGCTATTTCTTGTAGTGTGGGAAGTGGGCACCAGTAATGGAGTGATTTATGGAGATGTACAAGTGTGTTACCATGCAGCTCATGTGCAGCCCACCCCTATGGAAAGCTGCCATGTCCATAATGTGCTCTTGAAGAGGCTCTGTGTTTAGCTGTGTGTTGCTGAAGCTCACTAGGAAGCAAAGGAGCTTGAAGTATCACCATTATTTGTAGAGAAAGGCTGAGTTAGGCCATTTGTAGATGTTTTTTGACATTTATTACTCATACTTCATCTTTTTTGAACTTAAGGCCCATAAAGCTGTACTCTTAGGAAAGTCCATTAATTTTACGGAGAGAGGTTAGGAAATTAGGCTCCCAGCAACATTATTTAAACACTCTAATGCATTTCCAGAATATTTCTCTGGGAAGTACATCGTTCAAGGCAAGGCAGCTCAACAGGTCTGTGAACCCAGTCACCTAGCCACTGTACATCACATTTGAGTGGAATAAGGAACCCTCAGCTGACCATCAAACTGTCACCAGTTTCCTCATGGCAATAATCCCTGTCCGTGCCTATATGGACCACAAAAGTTATGATATTACCACATACCCCTTCAGTGAGCAGGCTTCTACACACCTATGTTTGTGTAGCACATAAACATGGCATTACAACACCCTTGGAGCTATCAAAAAAGGCCAGTGAGTCAGAGTTAGGACGTCCCAGAAAGCAGGTTGTGGCACGACCTTCAACCATTTACCATATGTGTAACACAACTATTTAATACTCATGTGCTTAAAAATACAATGTTTTTTTTCACTCCTACATTTTTGTTACTTTCTGTTAAGCAATTTTGCATGGTATGACATTGGCCAGAATTACAAAAGATGGCCAGTGTAAGTCATTTCTTCTCCTGGGTGTTCACAGTCCTTTACCTTATGTTAGCTCACTCTTTTGTAGCCGGTCTGTGGTGATTTCTAAAGAATCTTGGTTAGGTTCATTAGAGCAGCCCTAAGAAACACAGGCCATTAAGTCTGTGATTTGTGAATAAATTTATAAATAAATAATTTCCCACAATGAATATTCATTGAATAGGCAGAAAAAAAGGGGAAGCATTTTAATCTTTCTTGAGTAATGAAATCAAAAAATCATTCAGGATGAGAACATGACTGTCAAAAAGCTGGTGTGTTCTCTGGGACCCTGCTCAGTGGTGACAGACATTTTCAGGAGCCAATGCAGAGGAAAACAGCAGTCTTTGATTTCCTTCACTACAACTCTGATGTCAGCTTTGGTATTTCAGTGTAATTATTTGTTCTGTGACAAAGACTAAACAGGGCAATTCTTCCATTTTACCATTTTCTCTGCTGTGGCAGTCTTGGAGTTATATCCCTCCTGCTGTGATCATTGGCTTTTTTAAAATTTTATCCTAGTATAAGAACACTTGAGGACATCTGAAGTGTTGTGCAGCTTCCCTTCTGATTTAAACTTCTCTTTCAAAAAGGTTTTTTCCTTGCACTGGTTATCTTCTGCCTCTTCTGTCATAGCTCCTTGGAAAATGCACCTCCATAGTACAATATAGGTTCAGGAGGCATCTAACAGAGTCTCTTGGGAAGTGAAGCTCCCATAGTTACCACAGCTACAATGCTTAAAAGGTCTTCACACTTATGAGATTTGTGTAAGAAAAGACTGCTTACACTTTGCTTTGACAAAAGTAAGACCTTCTGCTGGAATTTTGGCCAAGATGACCTTTTTGCTTAAATCTGATTGAATCTGAGCTTCAGTGTGGTACCTGGCAAAATACTATGGAACTGAGCAGTTTAACACTATTGCCCATATAGATGCAGAATATGTAAAGTATAAGATGTAACAAATATCAGAAAAAAAGGAGCACATTTAGAACATGGTGAAGCATTGTTTCTAACACAGAGCACAATGTGTAGCTATAAAAAGTTTCTTCCTTCTCATTGCTTTAAATATACTTGAGTTATGCTTGAAACAAAAATATGTCAAAAGTATGAAGAATTTAGGATGAAACACACCACTCTAATATGTATTTGTAATCCCTGTATTTATTTTAATTATTGATTAGAAATGCTTATTGAGTTGTGTGAGTTCCAAGAGTGCTTCATTGCACAACACGCGCTGGCTAGAAAATGTCAGTACTGATCTGCCTTGAATCTTTTCCTGTCATTCTAATCCTCCTCCAAATGCTTTCATGAGCTTCGTCTCACTTGGTGTTATTTAACTGAAGATCTTTTTTTATAAAGCAGTACATCATGCTCAGCATTTTTTTTTTTTGTGTGTGTGTGAGGGGTCTTGGCCAGAATAAAGCATAGCATACACTCTACAAGCACCTGAAATGCCATATTTGCACACTATTAGTAACATGTTCAATGTGGTCACGTCATTACTCAGCTTGACAAATGGATTTATGAGGAACTGAAGGAAGACCTTCTGAGCCCTGGAGAAACCCAAATGACATCTATCCCCCAGTAGCACCAGGCATTATTATGGAAGGAAGAACCTGAAAGTGAATTAGTTCCCTCAATACTGGGTTGGAGATTCCTGCCTTGGAGACCTCTCCTCTGTTGGTAGCCATGAGAAGAGCAAGGTTGACTAGCATGGCTTCCCCTTCATAAAGTCCAACCCTTCTGGCCACATACATAACTTCTTGTTATTTTTGTTTGCCCCATTCTCACAGCATTGGAGCAGGTTTTGTGATGCTGTCGGTGTCCTGAATGCTTGAGTAGATCAGAATGAAATTTTTTCTCATTTGGAATGAAAAGTTACAGAGAGTAGGCTTTAAGGGTTAAGCAAGGATTTTGGTTTTTTTCTTTTTTATTATTTTTTCCTTTGTCAGAGCATTAACTAGGAAAAATCAAGTTCAACAGAGTAATAAATCAGTTACTGCTTATCTGATTGCACTTTGTGACCAGTGTCACAAGCGGGAAAAAAGCTCTTCTGAAATAAACAAAATCTGAAGTTTTATTGGTAGATCTTATAACAATGTGAAAAGGACAAAAAAAAAAAAATCTGAGTACCCACAACCTTCACCTTGGAGGACTTGGATTTCTATGGTTACCTGAAGAAAAGAGCACAACTGGCAATGTCTGCTTCTAGGTATATGGAAATTGTCTGACATAACAACTGCGTGCAGTTGCTGGTAGTCACCTGCAGCCCAGCCTTTTTTTCTGTCTTGGGATGCCTAAAGGTGTAGATCAAAGAGGAATCCCTGCATTTCAAGATGATGGGAACAGAACTATCACACCATTCTTGGTCTTGAATCATATATTATTTTTGGTCTTGGGAAGCCATCATTCAACCTCAATTTACAAAGCAGGATTAACAGAGCTCACTATTTTCTGATAAAGCAACATTTTATTAGAAAATGAAAGTTCATCAGAACCATACTGCATGATTAAAAATGTTGAACTAAAGTTTACCTTAAGCCATGCAAAATTTTCATGAAACTGTTGCTTATACACCTGGAAAATTACTCCATCAACAACTTTATAGGTCCTCACTCCTGAGATTGTTTGGTGGACTTCTCCTAAACTGAGAATTAGCCCTCAGAAAGTCCTCACAGCTAACCCAAAAAGTATTTGATCATCAACTTGTTCTGGTCCTCTTGGTCAACCCGGATGGTAGTCTCAGATCCTGTGAGGTGGATAACCACTTTTAGCACTTGTGAAAAAGACAAGAATATTGAATTTTAGTGAGCAGCTGCAGGATCTGGGGAGATTTTTTTGTTTTAGTTACTTTGTTTCATTGCTCTAATTAATAAAAATGGGGTTTGTGCAATTTGGAACAAGTGATATTTCAAAAACTAACAGCTTTTCTTGCAAATTGGAAATGCAGATTTCTAGGCAGGTCTGCTCAGCACCAGGTGGGCTCTACACACTACCGTGAGAGTTACATGTTCAAGTTGCCCCAAGTTCACATTGCTTCAGTATTTGTAGTATTTCCCAGGAGAATATCAATGGAATATTTGTACTTATTAGAGTGTGTGAAGACAGAGGTAGCATTGCATCTAGAGCAATTGACAAGTTTAGTAGGACCATTGCATTTATTATGGCTTTCTCATAATTGCTAATATAATTCACATAAATATATGGTAGCTCATCCAAAACCTGAGATTTTTATTTTTTTCAGTAGAACACATCGTCACATCATCATGTTATGCTTTATAATACTTTAGACTGCAGTTGTGTGGTGTACACTGACAGATATCCACAAGTTAACAAGTCTAACTAGATGGTAAGCATGCAGATAAAGGCAACTTGGGATTGTTTGTCATGATTACATGATTCAGAATGTTTAGACGGATGAATGAAACTTCTTGGCAAAGGGGCATTCTTGCTTCCACTTACTTGAATAAACTTCTGCATGCAATCTACAATGTTTGATTACAGTCTGACTGTGGTTAAATTTGTCACACTAAGTATTTGATCCACAGTTTCCTGTACATTTGAGATGATGTAATCAGTGACAAACTGTAATGATGACTAGTCAGGTGCTTCATTACAAAGGCTCCACACATGAAAGGACACATATTTGAGCATTGGGAGCAAAAGGCTGAAACTCCTAAGTCCAGCTTTGCTCAAAGCCTGTTCTTAATGACAACCAAAGAGTGAGCCACAAAGGTAAATCACTTAAATTGTTTAGGTGCCTCCAAATTTAGGTAGCATTGCAACAGACTTTTTTACTGAATCTAGCCTATAAGTCCCCTTTATAGACTGTTGTCTATAAAAAGAGGAGAATATCATTCCTCCATCTCACCAACTTGAGAACACAAGTGAGAATTTCTCACTATTAAACAGTGAGAAATGTTTAGCTGCTGTGGTAAAGTATATATAGAGTGGAGGATCCCAACACTCACTCATCACTAGATAGATGACCCTGCCTCAGATAGCTATGCTACTGTTGGTGTTTCTCCAGCAACCACACTGCACTGGGTGAAAATGGCCCATTGCCTAACTGTTTAGTTACACTCGACTTGTTTACGTCATACTGTTTCAAATTTAGAACAGAAGTCTGCAAACACTTACTGGTTACTAATCCTCCTAATGTAGACATCTCCAATGATATACCAGAGCTTGTGGAGTCCATCCATAGAGAGGTCCCAAAGGAATGCCTTATCTGTAAAAAAATAAATAAATAAATAAAATCCCATATTTCAATAAATTTAATATCTTTATTCCTATTATACAAGCCTGAATCTCAGGAAAATAATTTTGGGGTTCCTGTCTCTTCACATATTGTGCCACAGTCTTAGTATTCTAAAAACAGCTGTCATCATCAAAACCTGTGTTTATTACAGAAAATAAGGATGAGGAGAAAATTACTATATCAAGTTGAACAATCCCATAATAAGTTTCATAGGAACATAATCTGCAGAAGTAACGTGCCTTAATCATGGTCTCTTAGGCTCCTCCTTGATTTATCCTTTGCAGTAAAGGAGCAAGATTTTACCTTACTTGTAACAGACTTTGGCCCACAGAAATGGCAGGCCAAGAAGAAAAATTATAAGCTGAAGAAAATGCTTGATTAAGTAACTCCATTTGTCTCTGAAATGGCAGATATGTCAAAATGGCTCTGCAGTGGCCAGCTTCATTGTCCATCACACTGCTGGATTTCTTTTCAAAGGACCGCTCCAGTTCCAGTATTTTTATGGATCTGGACTGCCAGCGCATTATGAGATCGTAGAGCCTAAAATATGTGTAAGAAAACCTAAACCATGCTGTTGAAACTCACTTCACACTAGACAAGTACAATTTTCACTGCCCCAAGCTCAAAATGGTCCTAAGTTGTAGCAGCCTCAGCTCAAAAACCTGCAGAATTCCTGATAGATTTGGGTGTTGCCTGCCTTCATGTGTTCCATGAACAAACACTTACCAAGGAAAATTCCTCTGACCCTCTCTTCACCTTCTTGCCTAGAGGCCTCATTTTTCTTAGGGAATAATGTCAAGCTGAAATGCAACACTCAGGTTGGTTGGTTGGTTGTTTCTGAGCAGAAAGACAAAAGTTAAGTAATGCACACCTTATCTACACTGAAAAATGCAGCATCTAAACAAGTGAACTCATAAAAATGGAACTGATTGCAAAAATTAAAAACTACCAGCAAAATTTCCTAAGGAGCACTGAGTGGCACCTTACTTAGCTGTCTATCCATCTGATGAGTGGGGATTTATGTATGCCCTTCTAAAAAGACCTCTCTTTTCAACTCTCCATCCATCCCACCCTAAATAAGCATTTTCAGTAAGGGAAGCCGAGCAACCGTTGTCTGTTTGACGGGAGCAAAGGGAAGGCATTTTCCATGGAGCATCCTCAGATATGGAATTAATTTCTTTGTTGGTCCAGAAGAGCTCAAGTGTCCTGACTTCCAGGGCACAGTGCCAGCTGAAGCCTTCCTAAGAAGAGAAAGTAAATATGATAGGTTAAGCTCTTATTCTGGGAGGAACTGGCAGTGGCTCACATAATAAAGGTTGCCTAATACCTTCCATTATAAATTGCCTAATACTTTCCATTATAAGCACCTATTTTGAGAACCTTTCAGTTTACTACTTGGCCTATGATTATTATACTTTTGATTATATTCATATGTGCATTTTCTTTTCTCACTTATGCTCTTTCAATGGCAAAATGTCAGTTTATTTCAATGGGTCAAGGATTCTGTTGTATCTTTCACTCAGTGTTATCAATAATTTTGTGCATTTTAAGGCTTTTATTGCTGAATGTAATATACCTCAAGAACAGGAAGCAAGCAAACGCTGTACCTCTTGAGGTGTGAGCTGTTCATTTTTGTAACCAAGCTGCTGAGAGAAGTTATTGAGCCAGTCAGTATAATCCTCATGATACACGATGCACGTAAGTTAAGATCAAAGCCTGTGGATGCTTACACTGTATGAGAATCATGCAATCTCTTCACTGGCATCTTCTTTCTGGAAAAGAAAATGGGTTACATGGCCATCTTCTTTGTTTTCCTCTCTTTTTAACAGATATATAACAGATCCTACTCTTCTCTCCACTGCTCTGGACTGAAAGATCTTCAACTTGAGAAAAATTGACCTGTGTTCCAAGGAGGTTTGGGCTCCAAAAACAAGCGCTACCAGAAAATCTTTCCAGCGTTTAGAAAAGAGGGCTACAGCAAGATGATGGGAGTGAACATTCTAAGCCACTTCATCTTTATTTCCAGAATCTGTCCTCCTACTTTATTGGAGGAACTCCACCAGTCCCAGAAAAAGAAACAGCTGGATATTCTTCAAGGTATAGTCCATGTGCCCCTAGGTCTTACAAGAAATGACAGTGTCCCTCTTCTACAGTTCTGCTGGCATTGGTTCAATACTTTCTGTGATGAGAGGGATGCAACCACAGCAGCCCATTGGTGGCCTCCTGACGTGCACGAAGATTCATAAGAGGATACTTTCATTCATGGTCCATTTTAGGGCTAAAGTTGAGTACATGCCTTCCATACCTCTATTTCTATAGCTTCATGAACTAAAGCAGAAAACTCACTAAAAAAAAAAATCATTCATTGAGTAATTTTTTTAAATTAACGTCTGAGTTAGCATATTTATAAAATTCCATAAATAACAAGACCACAAAATAAAAATAAACACAACACTTGAAAGTAATTCAGGCCAGTGGTTTGGTGGCAACTTTAGAAGTGGGTAGTGGGCATATTGTATGCGTTGATGTTTATTTGTGTTTGACACCCTCAGTCCAGAGGTAGCTTATAAAATATATCAGTTCTTCAGAGGTTGGTTTCATCAAATATTCAGACATGAGGTTTATTGAGGTAACTGTCCCAAAGTCAATCATGGTAAACAGTGGGATTAGAATCTACATAATTTTAAATGTTTCCGTTGATAATTCATTCCAGTATTCAAAGATGTCATAAAGTGGACATAGGTAACTGCCACAAAAAATATTTTTTTTTGCATGCACATGCACACACATATATACAAACACATTTAAGTTTTGTACAGGGTGTTTTCAGCCAAATGGAAAACTCATGTTGGCATCCCAGCCACTCTTCTAATTGTCTGCAACCTCTGACTGAAGCAGAGGCAGAACAGTCTTTTTATTTTTTGTTGTGTATTACTTGTGCCTAGCTTGAGGGTTATATTTTTTAAAAAATTTCCTACTATTTTGGTATTATTCTCTATATTTGTCAGCTAGTTCTTAAAAGTGCAAGATTTCACCCAAAGTATTTCACAAAAATGTTCACCAAAAAGAAAAGTAATTTAATTCCTCTTCTTCCTGTTCTGCAGAGTAACATGTCCAGAGTCATAAAAATCTGAATTAACCCAACTCACTAAAGATTCACCCTATTAAAGGAGAGTTGTATTGATGCAGACTATGCTAAACAAAATAGCATGTGAATTAATATAAAACTTCCATAAGAGGCAGTGAGTTTAATCACATTCATGCTACTGCCACCCTGGGTTTATTTATGCCACAGCCTTCCAGTTTTCCCAAGGGCCAGGTTCAGACTGGGGTTTTGGTCTGCAGAAGACTGGGGGGATATAGAGATGATGGAGAAGACCTAGCATTTGTGACATTAATGGAAAATAAAAAAAAAAAAAAGGTCATCTAACAGCTCTGTTGAAAATAGCATGATAAATTAATGAGGATGAAAGACAGGTGAGTTCTCTCTCTTTTTCTAAAGAAAACATTTTAGGTGATGCCGAGGGGCCAGGCCAGCCCTTTCTACAATTGCCCTCCCTGGGATCTTGCAGGGTCCTGGATCAGACCTAATTATATGCTGCCAGTGATGGGCAGCCTGGATGCTTTCAGGCTGCATTTCACCAGCAGAGATGCTCCTTGCTTCTGCCTCCTCAAAAGGCCTCTTTTGCGCTCAGACAGGGCCATCTTTGATCTCAGCTGGGGTCCACTGTTAACTGCTGCTGGGAAGCGGTTTCAAAGCAGCAGGTCAACCAGATCTTTTGAAGACAGAGCCATTTATTCAGCAGCTAGAACAGCAACCGCAGGCAGCCAGAGGAGCATAAATTTTGTGCCTGGTGTTGGCCGTTAAAACAGGGCTTTACTGTTTGCGGTCTTGAGCTGAGTCAGTAGCACCATTGGAGCAGCACAGTGATAAATGTGTATTCATTGCCGTTGTATAATTTGGGTATTGAAGGACGTGTCCAGCATGGGGGCATATGTCCGTCTGGGGGCGGGGGTATGACTGCAGGTTCATCCTGGAGCTATTGTGTTACTCGGCAAGTGACCATGAAGGCAATGGTGCCTGTGGTGATGGCTGTGATGGATCTGCTCAAGCTGGAGGAACTGATGTGTCCACCACTATTTTCAGTTCTTACAGACAGGCAGCTCCAGAGTTAATGTGTACTTGCCTCTGCTGAAAAAAAAAAAAAAAAAAAAAAAAAAAAAAAGAAAAAGGTAAATGAATTGTTATCCTAAACTGAAAATCTACTAATAAACTACCAGTGCTACAGTGAAGGCTTTCAGTAGCACTGAATATTCTTATAATGTAGGTGATGGCATATCTGTGCCAGAAACGTCGGATCAGATGCTCTCTTGGTGTGTCTCCAAATTAAGTTCAGTACAGCTGCATCGTGAGCATTTATCCCCTACTGCCCAGGATCAGAATATAACCATGATTTATAGAAATAAGTGGCATTTTAAATAGTTAACCTGAAACTTGTGTTTTGATTCTTGGCATAAATGGCTTCAATGCGTAGCTCTCAAAGGCAGTTCTAAGATGAGGTGGCTTCTAAGTGCGCAATATTTAGTAACAAAATAAGGGAGCTAGTCTTCTGGGATTTTTTTTTTTTTTCTTCTTGTAACTTTTTTTTTTCCATGAGTACAAGCCACATGTGAGAGCCTGAGGAAGGCTGCACTATCTTTTCAATCCTTGTCATAGGCCAGAACCATTTAGTCTTTAAGCAGATTACGTCCTATGGAAAGATCCTTTTGCATGCTAGACTTAGTGTTAATCCACAAGAAGATTATAAAAACTGGTAAATGAGCAGTGAAAAAAAAAAAAAAAAAAAAAAAAAACCAAAATCTCTTTCCCATTCAGATTGTATGTTTTTACTACAATCAGGAAAGTAAAGCAGACCGAGGAGGAAATTAGGATTCTCTGCAGGTACTGTTAGTTTTGGAAGGTAGTGAGTGCATGGCCATGTCATTAGAGACTAATTTTTGCACTCCTCAAATCCTTTAACAAAATTACATTTGGCAAGTGGAAGAACAGTGTCCCCTGAACACACAAATATCCCTTTTGCAGCTTTTCCAAGGTGATGTTTCAGAGTGCTCTCTTGTTTGGCAGTCTTGATCCACCAGCGGGGTTTATGGAAGTTCAATAAAAAGCATACTCTGAAGGTCTGTAAGACAAATATATAAAAATCTGCCATTGTTGTGGTAAACACTTTGTACACAGATTTATTAGGAATTCTCTCATTCCTGGGAGTGCCAGCTGTTCTTGTAACTGACCACTACCAAAGCTTTTAACCATATTTCTTTCATGCACACTTTGCAGAACGAAAAACTATGTCTGCACCCCGGCCACTGGGACCAGTTCTTCGTTTGTTATTGGATCATATAATTTTACAGTTTGTCTTGTGCAAAGGGCAATGCAGAAAGCTGATGAGAGTTTAACTTCCCACGACTGTTGTTAATGGTTAAGCTTTGTAACTGTAAAGGGCTTGCTTTAAAGTTTGCATTGAAGTCACATTTTAACATGTAATAAAACCTACAATAAATCATTGAGGCAAGGGGAAAACAGGGAAAAATGATGACAAGGAAAGGAAACTTTCTTTGCTCCATCTCCGTGTGGACTACCAGTATTTTTAGAAAGGACAGGAGCAGAACTGTATTAAGAGCGGGTGCAATGTGCACCTGTTGCTGGAGAATGGTGCTCAAGCCCAGTTCCATATATCCATGTACTTCATGGAGGAATGGTGTGTCAGCTGTGCAGACAGAGGAATAAGTCAAATGTTGCTCAACAGATTGATAGAGAGACAGGGGACAGAATTCAGGTCTACCTGTTCCCAGTGTAATCGCTTTTTCCTAAGATCAGGCTGGCCTCAAAATTCACTTCGGGTTTACTAGACGTATTCTGAATCGACTATCTTGAAATACTTGTGGTCCCTGTGGGAGAGAGTAATGTTGGCCCCTATATGGAAGATCAAGATTGCTGCCCCAAAGACATTACTATTAAAAATACTAATTAAATTATTAAGTCCCCCCTGCAACAAGCATACTACAAAAAGCAAGTGAAGATTCAGATAATTTAGAAGATTTGCTTAAAATTTATGAATTTCATGAAAAGTGTACTTACACAGAAAATCAGAGTTAAGGCTTTGTGTCTGATGGATCTTCCTCAGTTTGTAAGTGTCTTGGATCAGTGTTTGGAAACTTGTAATATACATGTAATGCTACATATTCAGGAAAAGTGTTTGGCTTTTTGGTTCAAGTGTATTCTTTCTTTAATTATAAATGCAATTCTACAGTTATAGCTTAGCCATTAAATTTTTCTCAAGGATATAACCTGGGAAATGAAATCTTAGTTTGGGACTCACAATAAAAAAAGAAAAAAAAAAATTAAGAATTCTTCAGTGTTTTCCAGTGAAGTGAATAACAATTGAATCCAGTAAGAATACTGAGAAAGGGCAACAACTTGTTTAGCTCTGTATATTTATAATCAGTCTAGACAAGGATAACCTCTTGAATTTACCCACACCACATAGTTTGGAGTTTTGCAGGTGCCCTTGGCTCAGCTATCAATGTCAAAAGAAAATAGACAGAAACTTGCTGAAGAGTTCCTCTGGTATTCTTCAGAAGATGTGGCTCAGTCTTTAACCTGACAATTTACATCTTTGAAATCAAAGCAGATAGATGCCAACAGTTCCCGTTTTGTTTTCAAACACAATAATGGTAAGTTTTGTAGTAAAACAAGCACCTAATACCTGTGGACAAGAAAACTTCTTATAAAACACCCCGAATCGTGTTTCAAATATGAGAAATAGCGTTTAAACAAAATTGGGAAAGCTGTTTGGTTTTTTGTGTAGTTTCCTGCTTTGTTGGTGATTTATATATTCAGTTTAAGATTTTGATGTGATGCCTGCACATCTGCATCTCAGTGCTCTTACACGTCCTCTTGCAGGGAGGGTATCTTATTTGCCACAGAGCAATCACAGACTTTCCTCTGGGTTTCTTAGCACTCACACAGAAAAATGGCCTCTTGGTCTTTCCCCAAACACCCGAAAATCTATTGGCAAGTGAACAGACAAGGACTCTCACAGCTAACTGTGTTCCCATCTGTACATGAATAGTTGGCTTGTCCTCAGTTGCACCAAGCAGGAATCTGTCACCTGCAGCCGAAGCAGTGCAGGTATTCAGATCCCTATGTGAAATTCCCATTCCCAGGGTTTTTGCAAAGTTCTGCTGGTGCTGCCAGGGGACCAAAATCACCATCAAAAGCAGCTGACTGACCTTTATACCCTGCAGAGAAAAAAAAGAAAAGCACTTTGGTTAGACTCTTTTCCTAATGTTTAAATGCCTGTAGCAGGATCCTTCACTCTGAGTAAGGTGATGGCTCCTCAGTCAGGTAAAAAATAATGAAAAATAGGGAGATGCACAGCCAAGAGGGGAAGAAGGGAGGGGTATCCTCAAAGTGGCCCCATCCTGGGACTTAGGAGGCTTTATCAGAGCCACCAATTAGATGTTCCCTCTGTTACAGTCCAAAAAAGCTTTCCTGAAGGGGTATAATTATGTCTTTTCTTTTAAAAGCAAAAAACAACAAACAAAATAAGCAAAAACCACAGCAGAAGAGTGGTTCAGTAATTGCGTGAGAAGTACTAATGGAAGAGGAGATGGTCGGCTCTCTGTGACACAATAGCTCAGTGATTAGAGCCCTCGCTCAACATATGGGAGATCCAGATTCAATTAATTTCTCAGCCTCCAAGGTTTCCAACCCATATCTCTCATGAGGTAGCTGAACTGTCAAATTATAGGCAGTTTGCAGTAGGAGAAAACAATGTACTCATCAGGCTGTGCTGGAGCTGTTCCACTGGCCATTGAACAGTGACTCAGTTGGCCAAGGAGAAGCAACAGAAAGGGTCAGAATTGTCCAGCACAGCTGCTGGGATTTCTATCCCAGAGCACATGCCAACCTTGTCCTGTTCTGGGATTATTTACATGTTTTTTCCAATGGGTGTTTGGTTTCCTATTGCACATCTGCCCAATGAGTGGTGATTATGTGGCTTTCAACTCATCCGGTTGCTGTGGGTTAATAATCATATATTCAGACAAAACCTGTTTTCTTGTGCCTACAGTATCTAAAGTTTTGCGGAGGTCTTGATCAGGCCCCATCTGGCTCAGCTACAGTGAGGTTCTACAGGAGTCTATCCAAAAGCTGCTCCTTGCCTAGCCACAAGAAGTGCAACCAAAAGTAACAGCGTTGGAAAAGGTGTCATATTTGTGTTAAATTATTTAGATCCTATATTTACTCTACATTTTTTTGTTAAGTTCAAGGACTTCAGTGCAGATACACTGGCATGCAAGGAATTAACAGACATATGTAAGCCTTGTATAGATGTTGCAAATTATATATAAGAACATGGAGTGAGCAGGAGATTAGACTCTATGATATTATAATGTCGCAACAATTTTAATACTGGATTCCTAAGAATCTGTTTCTCCAGTGCATTTCACTTTGGGAAAGTTTATTCAGACTTGTAGAAATTAAGTTCAAAGTATGACTATTCTAATTCTGTAACATTTTTTTGTTCATTTTGCCAGCACTTTATTGAGTGTATGAAGCACATCCTAATAATTTTCCTTCTTTTTTGTTTACTCACCGAGTTTTGTCTCCTGAAGCAGGGTTGGTCAAGTTGTAGGTGGACCAATCTGTGGGGCATTATGATCTGCTCTAGAAAGCCATTGAGAAAAAAAAAAAAAAAAAGAAAAAAATTTATTTATACATAAGTTCATCAGACAGAAAGAAGGAACATCATAAATATTAAGTGACATTCCAAGTGTAGCCTAACTTCAATTGTCAGATGAACAACACCATACAGAAAGATCTGTGGATTTTTTAAAAGATTAGTCATTAAATCAGAAATCAACAAAAGGTAAATAATATTTGAGTAATATTTAAAAGACTAGGTGTGATATACTCGAGTCTCCTAAGTTTTTCAGCCCTTCACCAACTCATTTCCAAAATGAGTCAGGTAACAACAAGGAAGAAAGTAAATGTGTGGAAAAACGGCACAGGCTGTAAACTCAATATGGAGAGTGGGAGGGGAAGAAAATTAACTTTCCCAGTTACTGTTTCATTAATCATAATATTATTGTTGGCTAATTCTGCCTCCCTGTTCCTCTTATATCTAAAGATCTTCCACTGCTGTATGATGGCCATGCTATATATTTTTATAGGCTTGAAAAATTACTTCCTTTTCTTTTTAAAGTCATGAATTATGGAAGTGTTGCACTTGATTCCCCTATTTTTAGAGGTAATTTAATTATTAATATTCTATTAAAAAAGCAGGAGACAATTAAATACATTAACTAGCCTTAATTTTCCTGTTTTATTTTCTTCAACAAACAATATTTTTTATTATTAAGGAAATCAAGTACTTTTGTTTGTTTTGGGGGAAGGCCTGGATACACAGTAGTGTTTGAATTTTTTTTTTTTTTTTTTTTTCAGCACCCAAAGCAGCAGATAAACCTGTTCTGCTGTGGGAACAGTACACATAGTCCTGTGGAGTCTCCTCACTGCTATTTTCCAGACATTGCTATTATTCAGTAGCGGAAGAACACAGCAAGGATTAATTTCCTCTAGACTACTTTCTTTACATTAGCGGCTAAATAATGCACTTAGGCTAAGTCCTTGGTGCAAAGCATGAACTGTTAACGCATTTTAAGCAACACGGTCATCGTAGTGACATTTGGCTCTCTACATGTTATTTGACCTGGCTTTTCCTTATTTGCACTTTTCCTCTTTGAAGTTCTGGCTCTAAGGCCTTCCAGCTACTTGGTCCTAAAATGGCAAGCAAGGAGATCTCTCACAAATAAATCAGGTAATACTTCTTTGCCAACCCATCTGATAGTATGTACGTATAATCTTGGTATCCTTCTTAAAGAAGGAATGACATTGAGAAGCATTTGCTTCTTAGTTTGGATGGTAAAGGTTTTCCTAAAGTTACTGCAGAACGAATAGCAAGTCAAAGACCTACCAATCAACCTGGTCATCTTGTAGTTGGACCAGTAGGTTATTTATAAGGTAATACTCCCAGATTTGCTGTTGTAGTAGAAGGAAGAGTGTCCACTTCATCATGATAGCAGAACCCATCAAAATGGATTTTGGGAAGGTAGAGCAGAAAGCAGTTCTTCCAAAGGCTTTAAGAAATCTTTCTCTGAAAGCTGTATTTTGATACCTCTGTTGCAGTAAAAATCATGAAATACCTGGTTTAGTTCCTTGTGAAGTGGTTGGGAGTATGGGTTGCTAGCTTGCTGCTTTTATTTCAAGAGCTACTGTTTCTTGGATAAGTTCCTTATGACAAACCAGGCCTCCATTTTGTAGGGCTGTGATTAGTTTTGCTTTGATGGAGTCACTTCTGATTTTCGCAGTGTAAAGGAAAACAGAATTCAACCTAGAGCAAGAAAAGGCTATTAAAGCTGAAAAAAACAAAAATCGCTAAGTCGTCTCCTTTTTTATGTGTATTCCAGAAAACTGAATAGCACAAGACTCTATCTATTGAAGGGTTCTTGCCCCACCACTCTTACATGTCATCCATCTCAACACACCCTAAGAATGTCTTTTATGCAAGCAAAACTATGGCCATGGCCATGACTAAAATTACTTTAGTATGGTTCTCATTCCTATTGCTGTTAGCGGTGACCCAAACCTATCATCTCTGTCCTTAACCAGAAACACTTTGAAATAAGCACTCTATTTCCAGCTGGCTTCAACTGTCTTGAGAAATTAATCTCTGCAGATATCTCCGATGGGCATTCCCAATAAAGTGAAGTGAGTCTTGGCTACTAGAACAGTGCCGTAGGATTGGAAAATGTATAGCGGAATTAGCCATTGTGCATCTTGAGTTTTGAGTTCAAGTGCAATTAGTCTGAGGGTCTTGGCTTACTCCTTGCTAAATATTTTGTCTGCTGCAAGGAGCAAAAACAGAGAGTTTCACCAGAGCAGAAGAGTTTGTGCTTTCTGTGGAGATGCAAACAGAAGGTGGCTGGAGTATTCAGGAAGGATAGAAGGGGAAAGGACAGTCATAGCCACTTTCCCCACTTTCCTTATGGTAAGTCACAAGCGGAGCTGAATGAATAATTTGCATTGCATACTTTGACTATTTAATATGTCCATAGGAAGTCACATATTTTCTTCAGTGTATTTGCTGTTAGATACTACAATTTTTCCCAAAATACTTTGTAGAACTTCTATTAATGGGATGCTAAGTGTGTCACAAAGTTAATAAGATTTTATTTTACCTAAACAATATATGGCTTTGACCTCTTCTTGAACTTTGTTTTCCATATTTGAAGATTCATACCTTCCATACATGGTTGACCACTGAACTTCCCTTTCACTACCACCATTTGGAAATCTCAGAAAAAAATCACTTCCTGATCCGCACATGACTTGACTGTTGGTATATCAACATGTATGTTTACAGAAAGAGACACAGGTTCTTCCGTGCAGGAGCCAGATCTTGTATGGAAGTTTAGTCATCAGCATGACCAACCACCTCCAGCAAAGCACAATGCTAACCCAGCTGCACGTCTTCTGCAGGAGCTGGGTCAAGCACAGCTATATCTCAAGCAAGTGCACATTGGAATGTTCTCCATATGCAACTCAGCTACCAAGTTTTTTCATTCTCCAGAAATCAGTCCCTGATATTTTTGCTGATAGATAGTAATTGCAGTTAGCTTCATGGTCCCACCTGCACAGATACTGTTGCTGTGAGGCATGAAAGAGCTCCTTTCAGAAGTACTACAAACTGACTGATAGTCTTTTTAAATGTGGATCTCATATGGCCATTCTAATATTTTTATTGTAAAACGAAGTATAATGATTAGTAATCCATCATTACGGCAACACATGGAAACAGATAGTGGCAATGTCTGCTAATGGCTTATGTGGTGTGCCAAGTGATCCAGACAATGTGATTTAGTATACCTAAATTCTGCTTGTGATTTTACTGTTCATCCTAACTACGTATAATTGTGCCTCTCTTTCTTCATCTCTGAAAATGGAAAACCAATAATGAGCTCTTGACAACTCTGTAAGAGTTATCGTGCCTGTTGAAACAGAACTTTATATATAGTCTATCCATCTATGTATCTCTTAATATTTAGAGATATATTAGCACAGTTTGTTTCAAGCGCTGGATTTTCATCTTAAAAAAATAAAATGTTGTAGCATAACCATAAGTAGACACATACATTTTAATAAGAACAATATTTGGTTAGAAGCATTGGGAACAAGGACAAATTCCCATTTACTAGATCTGTGTTAAAGCAGCTGAGGCTTTCCTCCAAAACATGACTCTTAAACATATGAATTAAACTTTATGGGTTTGAACATATTATTCCTCTCACATTATTATGCTTCTTTCTTTGTCAAACACCAGGGAAGACAAATCTACCAGAGCCAAGTGGAGAAGGCAGACTGTCTCTCTGCCCCCTCCAGCTCTAACATTTTCTGCTCTTATATCCTGTTTCTTTGACCTTTATTAAACAATTTGTGAGCATGACCTGGTCCCACTGTCGTCAGCGTTAAAACCTCTACTTGCTGCAGCACAGCCAGGAATTTCACCCTGGTGTTTTGCTCTGTGTTAGGGTGGAAAATGCTCTCTGCTGGCATGAAGTCCACAATTCCCCTGGGCACCCAGCTGCCATTTGCTGCTCAGGTGTGAAGCACCACATTATGGGTCTGCAGCAGGGTTTTTCTTCTCATGTTGGTGGATTACACAACCTTATTAAAGTCAGTAAGCGTCAAGTTTTGAGCTATGGGCTAGACAATGTTGCCCAATAACCACAATTATAATCTCCAGAATCTGTTGTTCCCCATTTGTAAATCACGGTGATTCCTGTTCAGTGATACCATGCTTGGTTGCACAAGCCAGCGGAGAACCACCTCTGGGCAGCCTGTCTTTGGTGGCCTTTGGAGAACAGTGGATCCTAATCCACCAGGGGGATGAATCACTACCCATCTGACACATGCTTCTATATTGAGTTTTGGGGTTCAGTTCTTGAAAAAGTGTGTTTCCCCTATCACCCCTGGTGCTCCTACCCAACGCGGGTACATTGGCTTCAAAACTTGAAAGCAGAAGGGTGGAAGGGCAGAGTCCACGAATCGTAGAATCATAGAATGATTAGGGTTGGAAGGAACCTTAAAGATCATCGAGTTCCAACCCTCCTGCCATGGGCAGAGACACCCTCCACTAGCCCAGGTTCCTCAAAACCTAATCCAGCCTGGCCTTGAACACCTCCAGGGATGGGGCATCCACAGCTTCTCTGGGCAACCTGGGCCATTGCCTCACCATACCCACAGGAAAAAATTTCTTCCTAATATTTAGTCTAGAGACATGCACAGCATGCTAACCAGGGGAGGTGGGTGTCAATGTGACCTGCAGGAAGGCTGGACAGTGAAAGAGAGAAATAGAGCTGTCCTGGGGAGGAATCCCAAGGCTCCCAGCCATGGTCCATCCAGACCACATTTTTCTCCCAGCACAATCCCGTGTCCCCTTCCCTTCAGCAGCAGCTCTGATCCTTACACTCCTCTGAGGCTGATGGAACCAGCAGACTGCATGAAGACATCCACATCCCTCTATGGCCGGCTGCTGGGAGACACCCTCCCACCGCAGGCGGGGAACATCCTCTCCCAAACATCTTAGCATCCCGCTGCAAACCAGAGAGGCTCTGGCAGAGTGGGAATTGTGCATTTCCAAGAATAAAACAGAAAGATCTAAGAAACTGCGTATTAAAGCAGCATTCCAGACCCAGATACTTGTGTGTCTGGCTCCAAAGCATTGTGCACAGAGAAGGGTGTGGAGTTGCTTTGACCACCTGTCCCTGGCGAAGATCAAGACATATGATGATGGCTTATGCCAGCTGTTGTTTTCGCTCTCTGCTGCTGGTTGAATATCCCTGTGTCTAGTCTTTGCTAACCTCAGACTGCCGCTGTTGTGCTACTGGCCTCATTATTTCTCACCCTTCGCAAGCTCACAAAAAAAAAAAAAAAAAAAAAAAAAAAAAAAAAGGCCTCTTATTAGGCACTGAATTCTTCCAAGAATTACATCTCTGACATAAATATTTCTCCTTCACTCCCATGTTCCTGTTACTTTGAGATTTTGCAGGCATAAAGGGCCGGCAATAGAAAGGCAGAGAGGTGGAGGTGGGGGAGTGGAGGAGAATAAAAAGAGGTTCACATAGTCTTTCTGTTTCTTATCCCTCACTTTATACTCTCTGAAACATGTCACATCTGAAAAGCATTTTGCTTAAGTCCTGTGACTGCTGGAGCATTGTATTGCTGCCATACTTGCCTTGCTATGGTGTGGGGTTTCGGTTTTTGGTTTGGTGTTTTGATTTTTTGGGGGTTTTTTTTGGTTTGTTTTTTTTTTTTTTTTTGTATATCACAACAAAATTTCTACAAATATTCAGGGAAAGGAAAGCTAGAAATGCACTTGAAGTCAGAATTTTTTTAAAACATAGCAGCAGCTGTCACTGCTGGTGTACTCAAGCCCAAGCCTTCGATAAACTCTTTGATACAGCACTGAGGTAATCCAACCACTTTGATGCAGCATTATGGTGATCAGGCTCTTAGATACTGTTATTAAAATCATCTAAACTTTTTTAGTGCTTCATAGAGTGGTAGCCAGAGCCCCAAGCTCAGCACCAGTTTACTCCGGGTGCTTACCTACTGCTGTGAAGCAATTCAAAGTTTCAATGCAGTTCAAATTCTCTCATGATGCACTGAAATAACTCTTTTTGCCCCCCTTGAAGCGCTTTGACAAGGTATCAATCTGGTGCAAATTATTTGACTACAATTTATTTAACTACAACACTGTGAAGCAAAATCTCTGCTACCCGGTTGCAAAGGTCTAGGTTTTTTTGTAACTTCCTGTGGACAGTCAAATACTTGAAAGCATTTGTTATTTTGCATGCTTGACAAATATATTCCCATAATACGTGACAGATGCCAATACTCTGCAGTACTATTTTTAAAGGACTGATTAAAAATTGCTTTCATTTAAAAAACATGTTGAACATGAAAACTGTCCATCTAAAATAAGACTCAGCAGTCATGATCCTACTGATTGTGTCTAAGTTTACAAATCACATCAGCCAGATAGCTGAAGCAGGAGAAAAGCCTGAGGCCTGTTACGTAGCTCTGCTGTAGCACAGGAGCCAAAGTGGGCTCCAGATCCCTTTTTTTTTTTTTTTTTTTTTTTTTTTTTTCTAGAGCAGATTGAAAACTGCTTCCATCTCTATATTGTTGAATGTTTTTTTCTTCATTACAAAATGTGATTGTAGCCTAAGCAATGATGTCCCAACGCGCCATGCTGGGATGCTGGGCTCTCTGATTTACGTGACAGATGTACCCAGTTTACAAGGAAAGCACTTGGATTGGCTCCTTGGCTAGCACGAAAAGGTGATGTGGGGCTTCCCTGACTAGCACAACTTCCTAACAAAGTGCCCAAGATCTAAAAAGTACAGCCAAGTGCGATCTAATCAATTTATGAATGTACTGAAATCTTTCTGCTTAGTCCCTGGGCATGAAAGTTAAGGCAGTTGAATTTCAGCTGCACTTTACACACACATGTATGTGCCTCACTCACATGCATGGTTCTGGCAATTACACAGATCTGCTGGTTCATGTCTGTTCCCAGGACTGAATTGGTTCCTGCAATTCATGTCAAAATCAGAATCACCATTAGCTTAATTGGGCTTGGTATCTTCAAAGTAAATGCACTGTGAAGTACACTTTGTGTATAAAATATCCTTTGGAAGGTGAGGCTGGATTTCACATCACTCATTCCAGCTTTTTAAAACATACCTCATAGCGTGGTTGTTTACAGCTTAGTCACAGAAATAAATCCTGTTCTTCATTCTGTCCATTTTCTAGAAATACAGGTGTTTACCCTCTTTTTTTTTTCTTTTTTTTTTTTTTTTTTGTTATTTTCACGTGATTGTTTCCTATTTAGAAACTCATTTAAAGGATTTTGAAGCTATGAGCTGTGGAGTTGCATTGATCTAGACACTGTTACCCTGCAAAGCAGAGAGGCTGTTCTTGCTCCACATTGACTCTTATTATGGAAAGAAAAGGGGAAAGACCAGCAAACATCCTCCAGCTCATTTCCTGACAAGCCTAAATGATAATCAGAATTATCTAGTTTTCTGCAGGAAGGGAAGGAAGAGACCCCTTGGCACCCTCCTTTGTGGAAGCAATATCTTGGTTTTCTTCTTTCCAGAGAGCACACACCTGCCTTTGCTGAGACCCAGCCCTTTCCACATTCCCTGTCTTATCAGCGTTAAAACTTTCAGTCGATCCTAATATCAAAAACATTTTTCTGCTTGAAGTTGCAGAATTAGTTTCCCCTGTATTTCCTTGGTCTGTACTGTTCAGCTGCTGCATGTACATACTTCTGGAAGAAAAACAAGTATTTTAGTCAATCAGTTTTTAAACGGAATTTCTTTAGTTTGAATTTTCTCTCATAATCTCTTTACATCCAGAGAAAACACTCAGAAGTGAAAACGGCAATTAGCAGGACTAGTGTCAGAAAGGAAAATGCTTGGGATGTGCTGAAATATTAACCGGGCTGTGTAATTTCTGAGAAACCCTATGTGGATTCTGTGGCGATTAAATGTTCAACAGCATATTTGCATGTCCAAACTTAAGTTTTGTGGAAAAGCGTGTATTTTTGCAAGAGCACCTATTTTAGAAATGATCCGGTTAACAGAATAGAGGTTGTCAGCTTTTCTAGTTGATTTTGAACTTGTTCTAACTTCTGTGATAATAGATGTGATCCACTAGCTATGAGCACCTAAGAATTTATTTAAATGAGCAGAAATACTCTACTCCTTTTGCTCTTGCCAAAGAAATCTCAAAGCAGAGGAATTGTAGGTGGCTCCACTATCTTTATACATTTCTAGAGTACAGAAACACACACCAATATATACCCTGACAAGTCACACATTTCTTCCATCTATCTATAATCCTGTTATTCTATCAATCAACCATTTCTGCTTTTTTTTTTTTTCCTGTCCATTTATGAAAGTGATTACATTGTAGCTGGAAAAAAACAGGGAACTTGAAAGTTTGTAAGAAACTAGAATAAACTGCATTTGAAAATCTGGGAAAGTCAGGAGAACATGCAACATATTTTCCCTTGATAAAATTGTGAAAAGCACAAAAGTACTCTTGAGACATATGTGTTTCCTTCTGCTGAGTGACAGCCTTAAGGACAGTACATGTGAGAGAGAAGTTTTAGAGGTAAAAATATTTTTTCTTTTAACTGAGTAGCAGAGAATCAGGGGTGTTTGAAGCGCATGTAAATTGGCAGTACAATCTTTGTCTTTCTAAATTGTTTTTCTCCTTTCCATCTCCTGTGTGCTGGTGGATTTTGCCCTTTGTCTGGTTGTCTGTTCAGAGCCCTGAACCACTCTCAGAGCAGAATTAGAGGTATAAGGCACAGGATTTTGAGGAACTGTAGTAAAGACTAAAACCTGCATGAAAGACTCTTCTAGAGATACAAGTATATTTTATATCTGTTAATTGTTCACTTTACAGGTGCCCTGAAAGCACACATTTAGCATCAATCACTTCCACGAGCAGCATTGCATAGGGAAGAATTGCATACTTACAAATCTGGAATTTCGTTGCCATGATGCATTTTTCAGAGCTAATTAATAATTCCACTGAACAAGATACTGAAATATACAACAGTTTGCTTGCATGTGATTCAAAGGAAGAGGAACAAAAATGCTTATTAAGATAATTCAGCTGAGATGGAGAAAAAGGTCTACCAAAGGTGATTTTGACTGAGAGAGAAGTAGTCATTAAACCTTAAGGAGACCAGCAGGTTCTCAAATCTGCTGGTGATTTGAAGAAGAGCAGAGCTTGAGCTGGTGGGGTTGTCAGAAACTTCCATGAGAGGTGTTGCAGAGGACAAATGTTAGATTTCATAGGAATCCAGGAAAGAATTTAAGTTGAAAATTAATGTTCACATTTATTTAAATATTTGTGTACTTAGCACAATTAGAGAAAAGGAGGAAAGGGACATCGAGCATGGAATTAGTGTCTCAAGTTCTTGAAAAATATCATAGTAAAAGCATTTTAATTGGAAAGAGAATAATTTATGCTAAAGCTGTAGATAAATAAGAAATAAGAATAAAAGAATGGAGGGGGTGTTGAAGACAGAGGCACCTGTTTTTTGAGTGCAAACAAGATTTCCAAACAGGTAACAGGGCTGAACTGACAATAGTGAGGGCAGGAGGTAGAAGGTAGTGGATTCTAGGAACACTTTTGAATAAAAAAGCAGGGAGTTGTGACACACACATAAAAGCCTTCAGTTAAAGTTGGATGTATCAGGTTAAGGAAGGGATCTATTGTTACGCAATTCTTGTTGGCAATAATTCTTTGAGATTTGCTTAATGGAGGAAGAACTTTGTTGAACAGAAAATTAGCATTCTGGATCCACTGTGTGTAGCACAGCAGATGACATGAACAGAACTTCTTTTTGAGTGCAAATAACCACGTGTTAATAAGCATTTCCAAATCTGAGTGCTGCACTGTGGAATTCAAAAACTGTAATTGGAATAATTTGTGCAGAAATGATCCTAAAATTATCCAAAGGTCCTTTGAAAATTAACCTAATAATTCTGCTCCTTTGTCAGTGTGTCTGGAACAGTAAAGGACTCTCCATTGTTACCTGTGTGATACAGCTCTGCTTAAAGAGAAATGTGAAAACTTTGTACCACCCAGAGACAACAAATTAAATTCTTATATAGATTTAAATAAAATTACAGAATGGTAAATTTTGTTAGCAATTCTAGAAATTACATTTACTATTTCCAAAACCTTTTTAGGAACCTTAGTTTTCTGTTTTCCACCCTCTAGCCTCAAAGCAAAAAAGATTAAAGCAAATTGTTCAGAAACAAATAGAAAAAAAGTTTTGAGGTAGTAACCAAAACCAGGCTACAAAAGGTCTCAGAGGAGCTTGATCTGCTGGTCGGTACTTGCTCAGTTCAGTAGTCACATGATTCACACATTGGTTCGTGTTTTTTTTTCCAGAAATAGAATCAATAGAGAACAGACAAACCCACAGTTACCAGTTTGTACAGTCTTGTGGTTTTCTTGAGGGCTCCAGGCTTGCACAGGTCTACCAGATAATGAAGACAAATTATTTCAGTTCCTGCATATGCTGCTCTACTGGGTTCTACTTATCAAATAAAAGCAGAGGAAAATAAGTGGTGTTTGAAACTGTCTAGTTAAAGTTTACATGAAAGAAAAAAATAATTTTAAAAAGCCACCTTTACATTTTCAACAATAGTCTTTGCTATGTATTTCATTAATAAATAGTAATTTATGTTAATAGTCTTTTAATAGAAAGTCAATATGATTAAACCTTGATGAAAGCATCTCATAGCATTAGATGCATAGTAGCAAGTATTATGTACCAAGTCCTTTGCATTATGCACAGGAATCTGTACCTTTCCTGTCTGCGGGCTCTACTAAGAGAATGCTTAAGCCTTTCAGCAGTTTTCTCAAACTTATGTGACAACCGATTTTGATCTCCTAAATATGTGTAGCACTTCCACTAAATGAAACACCATATCTATGTAAGCAGCAAGCAGAAGGGTTAACATATGGATGTTTAGGCATGAGAGAAATTTTTTCGTTAGACAGTAAAAGTAAAACGGACATTACATTAAAAAAAAAAAATCCCAAAAGCAGTGAGACCTGATAAGATTGCAGATATAGAGAAAGTAATTATCTTATGCTTCTAAACCCTGACTCCTGCAACTGTGTTTAGGAACCTGGACATGAATTGTTTTAATGCTCTTTGAAAGATGGAGGGAAAAAAATTTTATTCAAAGGCAGGAAAATCTTTCCTCACATTTTTTTAGACAAAAATGTTTGTTAACTTTTCTCTGAGCTTAGTACACTTTTAGTACCCAGCAATACGAGGAAGGACAAAACAAAGAGCATGGGAAAGAACTGGAAATCATATTGCTTCTAGAGAGCTGGGTCACAACGAGCCCAAAGCCCTCAGTGACCTGTTAAGTGACTGTTTAGGGCTCTGCATCAGACTGAAATGCACTTTTGCCTTCCTATATTTCCGGCATTCCAGCTGCATGATCACACTCATTTGTGAGCAAGTACTGAAGGAGCAGCATGCACATTTATAGCCACACAATGCTGTCTTCTAGCACATGTTGTAAATGGCCTTGTAAGACCACCAGCTCCTGATTCTCTGCAAATCTTAGATGTATTTTAACAAGGGGACTGGTCCAGCATAAAAAGCAGGAAAAAGGATGCTATTATGATTAAGTACAAATGGTAAAAAGCTTGCACAAAATATTTCCTGTGATCTGGCATTGCAGAAACAGCCATCCGGTGAGCTCTATATTTCTTCCTTTTCAAAGCCCAATTCTGCCAAGTTGCTGAGCATTAAAGCACCCATTTATTTCAATAAAAGCTGAAAGACTCCTCATTAGCTCTGAGCATTAGGCTTAAGGCCTGAGTTCAGCACAGATAGAGGATTCCCACTAGATTGTTATTCAAGGGTAAATTCCATATCCTCGAGTACACTTAAGTAGGTAGCTCCTGTTAATTTGATTTGAATAACAGAGAGAGAGAGAGAGAACTGTTGTCTGAAGATGACAATTCAGAAAGTAAGAGCAGTACAGATCTCCTTTTTTTTTTTTTTTTTTTTTTTTTTTTTTGAGATAATGGCGTGCCTCTTTGTGTCCTTGCAGCTTGGGCTGGTGCAACTTAAGGCATTTGGGAGAACTTAATACATTCTCTGCTCAGAGTATTTACAAATCAGACAGAAAAAGAAAATAACAGAGATCTTTAAGTCCTCTAAAGGACTTCCTCCTGCCAGGTTTTGGCAGCTCCTTTTCTTCTTCCACTGATACAACTGGGGCTTGATTGCCCCCTGAGCCCTTGGTCTCCGTTTGGGACCTTGCCACCTCCTTGCCCAGGGAACAGCCAAGCCCTAGATTGTGCAAGTGCCAGGACCTTTTATGTAAACACTTAAAAAGGCTTGGGGGGGTTAAGTTTTTTGCTTTTTTTCTTCTTTTCTTTTTTCTTTTAGTCTTGTGCAAAAACATGACTCTTCCCCGAATTTTTAACTGGGAAATGGTCTTCAGTAGTCACTAGCATGGATTCAGTCCGGCTGGTTAGAAGGAAATTTCAACTTTCTGTTGCATAAAGTACCTCTACAAAGATATGTAGGTGACAACATCAAGGAGCTTGGGCAATGCTGAAGTAATATTTTCAATTTTCTGAAACAGAACTGTTGTGATTTCCTGTTCTATGGGAATGCCAAACTCTGGATTTTCATTTCAATTCAGAACTTTAAAGTCAATATTTGCAAAATGTTTCCTGGAGCAGAAATGTACTTTAATAAATACAGCTGCAAAATACCATTCTACTACCAGTTTATGGAAAAAAAAAAAGTACATCCCTAAAGCATACTGGCACATCACACTAGTTAAAATGCAGAGGTGTATTTTAATGCACAGTTATTGAGATAACTCTGTTGTTCAACAGACTCTGTTTGCACATTTCTTTTGTTCTTCTTTGTATACAATTGATTTGTGATCCCTGAAAGCAAGATCAGAGCTTACTAATATGTACTGTAGCTCACAGGTTCAATGGGAAGTATTTATTTCTTAATCATGTAACTCTTAGATTAGTTGTTTGGGATGATCAAAGGCTCAGCAGGTGGTGGGGATGATTTAGAAACCACAAAATTGGTGTTATCTTTCTGATTGACATCCTATTAGTGTAGCATATATTTCCTGTTTGTCAGGAATGTAAAGTCTGAATATTCGGTAATAAGATCTAGTAATATTTTGGAAAGGGAAACCACTGGCTGGCTGCATTTTAGCAAGATGAAAAAATCTTTTGATTTCCTTCTGTCAGGTTTGAAACAGAAGCTGAGCACATGTAGCCCAACCTTTCCCGAGAAAAAGAAAAACTAGCAACAAGACACCTGCTGCTGCCTTTTCCTTCTCTCCTTGAGTGACAATCCCTCTCTGAGCATCGCCCCTGAAAAACGACCAAGCCTACAAGGTTTTAGAAACATGTAAAATAATAATCAAAATAAATTAGAACAAGAGAGCAGCTGGTTTAAGACAGCTTTGAGGCACAAATAACTAAAGCCTGTCCTGAGACCTTCTTCCTCTCACCTACCTCAAGCTGCACTTCTCCATTTTGGGTCAGGTTTTTCCAGATCATACCCCTTCTCCTGACATGGCTAATTCCAGCTTGGAGAGAAAACTCATAAGGCAACTGCTCAGGCTCATCTCTGAAGCGCTACAAATTCTGGCATTTTTCTTCCTTTGTTTCCCAAAAACTCAGCTAGCTCAGGACATGTTTTACTTTTTTTTTTTTTTTCCAAGTCATTTTCTCTTCTCTCTCTCTCTCTCTCTTTTTTTTTTTTTTTTTAAGAATAAAACCTTAGCTCGTCACTGTTTCATCCCATGCTCAGTTTGAGAAAATATATATTTTTTTCTTACTCTTTGAAACAGGGAACTGTGAGATAAATTTGTGGGATAAAAATGGGAATGTAAAAAGAGACAAAGAGAAGAACATAAAGTAGCTGAATAGTCTCAGTAAAGACACAGGGAAAGCAAAACTAGAAACCCAGTGAACCCAATGTTTCTCAGCCTCGTTTTCGATCAGCAACCTCTCTGGGGAGAGGCCTTACTGTAATAACAGCTTTGACCTCTTTCTCTTAGCAAACAATTTGCCTTCAACTTAGAAATATACATTCTCGCTGTCAAAAGCAGAATGAACCACCAGGGCGCATACAGGTCCATAGCTAAATACATCTGAAAAAACCCAAATTGCCAAGGGAGATGCCACGTCTTCTCCCACAGCATGGGAGGATGAACAAAAGGAGACCACACCAAGCTGTGGGGCAAATGCTCACAGGGCAGCGACAGGTTCTACACCTTCTGCAAACAGCCTTCCTCACCTCTTCTTCATCCTGCCACCCTGCAGCGATGTGCTCTGCTACCAGCTCCATTCTCTGGGTAGATGTCCAAACGTGGTCCCCTAAGGGAGCTTGGACCATGCTAGCTGGATCCAGTGCAGGAGACGTCTTAGGAACACCCGGAGAGAGTCGAGGTGTGCAGGAAGGCTCCACGCTTTGCAGAACTGTGTCCCCCACAGGCTAGCTGTTCTGTTGAAAAGTGACACTAATACTGAAAAATTGCAGTAGTGCCTTTTGGACAAAAAGCTGCAAGTTATGTTATAGTACCTGCCCTCTAAATGACACCTTTTGCTTAATATTTCAAAACCATAGCAGAAATAATAATGTTATCTGCCTCACAGATTATTACAGCTGCTAGCCAGCATCCCAAATTAACTCAGAATAGTTGCTGTTTTGCTTTTGCCTGGGTTTAATAAAAGGTCCTAGGAAATAACACCATCCAAATCTTCTGCACTGATTATTTTAGGTGCACTTTAATTAGAATTTTGTTTTTTAAGACTTGCAAGATTCAAACCAACACAATGTGTGCAGTGATACTTAATGTTTACATCAGCTGCAAAAAGCTTTGCGGTGGTTGCTCAACACTGCTTCAGCCTCCACTTGAGAAAGAAAACAATAACTAATAAACAACAACCCCCCCACCACAAGATCTGCTAATGCAAGTGTGGATATTAGTGTTATTTTGTTCAGCAGACTATGAATTAATTTGTTGCTTGCAGAAAATTGGGTCTGAAATGCACAAAAGCCAGGGCAGTTATCACACTCTCTCACCTCCATGTGTTGTATAGGTACGTGATCAGGTTGGTAGGATGCTGTGCCCCAAAAATGTCTCTTAAGAGCTTTTCCATGTGCTGGATAAGGTACACTATTTCCAGTCAGCTCAGGATGGTACTCACAAAAGGTGTTTACAGCCACCCCCAGGCTTTTCTCTACCATTTCTCTTGGCTCTCAGAAATCTTGTATTGAGAAAAAACAGAGAGGAGGAAGAAGATTTTTAAATCAACACCTGATATCACATCTTTTTGATTATGGAACTGGCCAATTAAAAAAAAATCCTATCTAGTTATCCGGACAACCTGAAATATGGCTATATTTGCTGATTTATTGTAATGTTTACGAGGTGAATGTTTAGTGAAAAGGCAAGCTTCAAGCTAAGCTTCTTAGTCATTCCTGTTTCTGGGAGCTTTCCAAAGACTTATGAATCCAGCAGAAACAACCCAACTCGTCAGAAAGCTTTTGAAGCATATCAAGAAACTTAATCACACTATGCCTTCCTTTGTGCAAATATTACATTTAAGCTCCAGCATGAATTATTAAACTTCTTTATAATGTTTGTGATTAATCTTGTACCAGCTAATCACTTTGAAGACATACCTCCTCACTACATGTATAATTTTAAGAATGGCTACTTTTTGCATCCTACACCATCACTAAAATCTATGCGCCCAATAACTTCACAGCTTCAGGAGCTTTGTGTAAACGTTAGGCTGTTTTCCTAACAAAACCAGCTTTTTTCCTCTGCAGCATAAGAAAAAAAAATTCAGCTCATGGCTCTAGGTGCAAAAAAGGAGTACTGAAACCATCCACGTACAGGATGCACTAGTTGATGGCATCAGCTGGGAGGGCAGTGTGGTAACTGTGTCAAGCTCTTCAAACTGAGGATGCTAAACCATTTCATTAACTTTTGCCCTTAGAGTCTCAGGTTGTCTGAACTTCTCTTTTGTTCCCTACTGCATTTAATCCCCATTTTGCTTTGCCCAACACTAGGCAGAAAGAGTTATCTTACTCTTCCCTCATCATATTATTTGGCTGCACAGATGTCTCATGTGATGGGTCAGCCCTTGGCTGGGGGCCAAGCCACACACACCTGCTCACGCAGTTCCCACCCCCATCCAATGATAGGGGAGAGAATTAAAGGGGTAAATGGGAAAGAGGACTCGTGGGTTGAGGTAAGGACAATTTAATAACTAAACTAGAATAATATTGAAAATAATACTAATACAAATAAGTAATACACAGTGATACTGCCCCCCCACCCAATGACCAAAGGTCCAGCCCGCTCCCGGACAACGATGTCGGAGAAGGGAGAGAATGAGTGATACACAATGATACTGGCCCTCCCCACCCGAAGACTGAGAGCTGACTGGGGCTGGGGGGGGAAGACCTTGGGAGAGCAACCACCTGGAGCGAGATGACCCAGAGCAAAAGAGATCCGGAACAAAAAAAAGGGGCCGATCTTCCGGAGGGTCCTCACCTATATACTGGGCGTGACGTGTATGTTATGGAATAGATTATTGACCACTTTGGGTCTCAGTCCCGAACCTAGGAATAAATCCTGGGCTAGTAACTGGGGTTGCGCTCCCTCCCAGCTTCTCTGGTCTGCGGACAGCCAGGGAAGCTGAAAGACCTTGGCAGCTGCGTAAAATAACTTTATATCAGCTTTCTTCTGAGCACAAATCCAAAACACAGCCTCTTGCTAGCTACTATGAAGAAAGTTAACTCTGTCTCAGCTTACCCCAGGACAGACTCGAACGCAGAAAAGTTCCTTCTCATTATGATCCCAGCCTAATTTGACAGAGGAGGCAGCTCACTCATCAAAAATCTGGAAAACCAAAGATTTCTGTGCCCTGTGGGGATGCTCAGAGCATTGCACCAGTGGCCATGATAGCTGCTGTGTGGTCCTCATAGTCCCAAGAACTGGTGAGAGTTGCATGTGCTACACCTGATAGGATTTTTCCACAGCAGAGTCAGAGCCATCACCCAGGAGGGCACCAGCCAGTGTTTTGCCCTGTGAAAATATTTCCAGTTACTTCAGTGAGGCTTAAGTTCGGTCCTTGACTCCCAGCTTCTGTACATTTATCCATCTGATGGGTTTAGGACTTATGGCTGACATATGAATTTTGTTCTTCCTGTATTAAGCGGGTGGTTTCTAGTAAATTTTTTTTGTTCTTTTTTGATATAATGGTTTTATTGTATCGCAACCCACCGTGTCTAAATGGGGAAGCATTTTATATGTTTAGGCTTATTAGCAAAACTTATTATTATTTCAAAAGGTTGGATTGGCTCATTTGTAAGCTAAAGACACATAGGTACTATGTGTTTTATTTTCCCTAAACTTCAGATTAGGAGAACAGAAGACGAATAGTGAACCAGATCCTGAAGAGTCAGCGTTAGTATTATTATGCATAAACAGCAGTATTTATGCAAAAAAAAAATAGTGTAATTATGTATACATAAATAAAATATGCCCTGAAATTAATGCCATCAATAGCATTGTAATAGGGAGAACATTTGAAACCTGGGCCCTGTTGTGCTAGGCAAGAGGAGGACATAGCCCTTGGTCCTAAAAGGGTCTTAGGAGTTTGGAGGGACAAACGACAGTGGGTCAAGGAGGAGAAAGAAAGGCTCATCCTTGTGTTTCTCAGTGAGGAAAATGAGGCAGAGAGGGATTAAATGACTGGGCAACAATAGAAGAGTGAGACACCGATTCCAGGTCTTGCAAGTCATTTCAACCTGGCACAGCTGGGATTCATGAATTTTGGTTGTGTTTCAGACTCATTTGTGGCAAGGGATGTTGCGTGCTGGGTAGAAGGAAAGAATTTCCCCTGGTTTGATACACCAGGAGTCCTCACAAATGTAGTCTCTGCACTCAAAAGGGGAAAGAAATTTTCTTCTGTCTCAGGTGTGGTCATTTCCACAAAGGGACAAAGAATATCTAGGAACTCAAGGGGACTCTTGATATTGTGTGATTTTAAGCCTTCCACCAACTACCATTTAGATGGTTTGAAAAAACCTTTGTGTCTTTCATTTTCCTTGCCCTTTTAGGACAAGTAGTCAGTCATAGAAAGACAAAGTCTTCTCTAAGCAGAATTTGCTTACAACTCCTACTTTTGTTATCAATCACAATGACAAGAGCACTTAACTTGGCTACTCTTAAGAGAAGTCTCTTCAGCCTCCCTTTTGTGCTGCAGATGGACAAGATCAGAAATAACTCAATGTTACAGATGAGAAATTGTCAAATAAGGTGGATAATGGGGGAAAACTAGGTGTGATTGTCAAACATGGTCTTTGTACCTTTCAGAATTGTTTCATGTATACTGTAACAGTCTTGTAAATCTTTTTATCTACATTTTTAACATTATCCTATTTTTATACCATTTTTATATTTTTTAATATGGCACACAAGGTTTTTTATTTTTTACTTTCTTTTGCTTTGTTGAAAGCCAAGTCAAGACCTAAACATGGAAACCCAGTCCTGAGTGAACCCAATAGAAGAAAATGCCAGCTATTCCTATTTTTTTTCAGTTCATTTTCATTAAGAACCAAATCCTCAAGTGTCTCTGCAGGCAGAAATGATTAGTGTTCTATTCTTAGGATGAATGAAGTCTAACTGACAAAGAATTAGGCTTTCACAAAGTTTGACAGCAGCTTTTTGTTGACCTATACATAATGTACCTTCTTAAAAGAAGAAATTAAGTTTCTAAGTTCTACTTAAAACAAACAATTACACAAAATTATATTACACAAGTTCAATTCATAAAAAGTGTATGTTAAGAGGGATTTATAGAGACACTTGTACTGGCATGGTGACAGTCAAGCTTAGCTGTAAAATAGATGCCATACTTGTCCCATAGCACTGTGACATGGCTGCCATTTTATTCTAGAAGAGGCGAACAGACATCAGTAAAAATATTGCACTGTAGTCTGAAAAGCCAAGATGGCTCATGGATCTCCTTGTAAATTTTCTTTTTTTTAATTTACCAGCATGACACAAAGAAGGGTATGTGCCTGAAATGCATGTATTGTGTTTGACTTAAATTTGTATTTTTTCTGACTTAAATTTGACGTCTTTCAGTTCTGGAGTGCGAATTCTGGAGTATAAACTTTATTCAGGTATTCTGTTCAAATCCAAGAAAACAGTAGCTTGCCTGAGCAATCTCAGTTACTTGCTTTTACAAAGACAAGCTGAAAATTTAATACTAATACCTTTTTTGTAATGTTATTAATGTTGTGAGATTGCTCTCAACCATCTTATGACGAAGTTTTGAGTCCTTCTGAGACACAGAAATGAAGGCAAGGGGAAAAAATGGTGAGAAAAACATTTTGAAACATGAAACAGATTTTATGTAAAGCTCATAATTTACCTTTTGCTGATCCATGCTACAGGCATTAAGAATATTCATGTACTGAAGCTACTGCACGTCACTTGCTGTAGCATTCCTGTATTCAGTTGAATCAGAAGAAAGCAGAGAATAAACCTCCCTCAACTCAACCTCCAAAAAACCAAGCAAACTGTAGTGAAAATGGGGAAAAGTAAGTAGTCACTACCCAGAATGCCTTACCACCATGTTGTAAGAAAAATGGACTGGGCAGAAGGTTTAACAGCAAATAGTAAGAAACGGATAAAACAGACTAGCTGAAATAAATAAGGTTAGCAGCAGGCACTGATGGCAGTCATGGAGACATTCCAGCGGACCTCCTCTGGGATGAATTTCTACAACTGAGGAGTCTCAAGCAAGAAAGTTCTGCCTTGGGCCTAAGTCTGAATGAACCCAAAGACTGCAAGCATGTTTGCCCCAGATAGTCAGAACTGTTGCCTGCAGTTTGAAAGTGTTATAAAATGAAAACTCTCACAGCCCTTGTCTAGAAAGATCTTCCAGCTTAAAGTTTGGCCTTGGCATTCAAAAACTTTTGTGCCTGTTTTTTCTGCTTCCAAGGATGGCTCTTGCTGCACTTGAAGACCTCGCTCCCACTGAAGTCAACAGGAAAACTCTTGCTGGCTTTGATGGGAGCAAGATCAATATGGCAACTCTTCTATCCCTGATGCAAAATCCAGATCCTGTTCCTCTCCTATAAAATCGTATCTGCACCCATTAGTAACTGTACTTAAGGAAGGGACTTGCAGAGAAAGTTTCTCATTTCTGAGGGTGGCAGAATTGGTTCCAAATCAGTCTCCAAATTTCAAAATGTTTTTGGTCTTTTTCCACTTCTTTAAGGATTTGACGGCATGAATCCATATTCTGGGTGATGGGGGAAGACAAGCTCTCATTTCTGTCCATTTGCCCTTCTGCCACTGCATTTATTCTTTCTTTTCAGACCTGTCCCCTCAGTTCAGCCAAGTTCTATGGTTCACGGTGTCATTGTTATTCCCCACACTTTTTTTGAAGGCTAGCAATTTTCACAAATGCTTTGCTTGGTTTTCCTGCTATATTATCCTGGGGAGTATCTCTGAAGACTGTCCCAGAGACAGATATTTAGGAGTCTAACTCCACTGTTACTCTAAATCCTGTTGAAATTAAATGTGAGTTAGGTACTTCCATGATTTTCAGATCAGATCCTTATCTCAAATGAAAAGTTAGGCTGTTCCCCAATGTTCTTACTGACATGCTTCATATCAGCTTTCAAAAAAATGCATGTGTCTGATAGGAAATTAGTGTAAGGGATGACTTAGGATGTTGGCAGAATAGTGCCAGGCAAAGTAGGGTCACAATCCTTCAGAAAAGTATGAGACAGAAAGAAGAAAACAAGGGATAGTCAGTTTTCTTTGCTCCTCACCAAATAAATATTCTTCCAGCTAGAAAAAAAAAATAAAAATCTGTCTGGTCCTGAGGGACATTCAAGAGTGGGGAAAAAATAATTGTCAGTGTTATTACCTCTTTACCCCAGGTATCACACCCATGAGTAGATGAGAAAGTCAGGCAGGAGCCAAGGGAAAGCAAAGCCAGCCCTCTGCTCCACAACATGCTCCCCAGGTCTGGGCATGCCGAAGGAAGGTGTGTCTGCTGTAGCAGACACAGCCATCCTCCTCCTCCTCTTCACCTGTGCTCAGGTGGCCCCAAGCCCTAACACAAGTTTGCTTTTTGGCTTATCATGACCTTCAATATTGTTTCTTTTGAGTCCAAATTTGCCAGCTCTGTGCTATGCAGTATTTTCAGAGAATCAAGCTGTAATCTATTGCAGTGAGGGTGTTTGGTTTTTTTTTAATTTGTAACATTTAGTAAAAAAAATAGCAAAAATGTTTGTTAAAAAAAATGTTTTCGTACACATATTTAGTAAAATTTAGTAATTTTTGAGTGAAAGTCACAGAAAGACAAGACTTAAAGTACCAGCTATAAAAAAATCAGGCCACAAGAGAAAATACAGAAGCCCTTGGTGACCAAAGGACCATTACAGAAACATTGTGAGCCTCCTGTCCTCTTTCAAAAGCCTCGCCTTTATCATAAAACATGTATTTCTCTTACTTTTCAGCATAACCACATTGCTGTTTTGTTTCTACATGGCTGCAGCCACTTATTGAGGAAAGGTGCAATTGAACATGAACCAGGCTGGCAGAACTGGGACCTCCATGCAGAGAGCGAAAGCAAAGGTTACGGGCTCTGATCTGTCTGGACAGGGAGACAAAGAGACAAAGTTCGGCCCTTCCATATTTAACTCCAGAGTGACCATGCTATCTGCATGTTATTGCTGAGCAGTGGGATTGCATCCACCCAGCTTCTTGCATTGTCCACATTTGTGAGATCATCTAAAAGAGGTAAGTAGGAAAACTGGGAATAAACACTCAACCCCGGGGATACTCCAACATGAGTTGGAGCGTTGCTCACCGAGGGGCATATCTCCCATTCGTGGAGATATCCTGGCTTGTTTTCTGCACGTTTGTGGAAGCTGAAGAGCACACAGCAGGGAGATGCTAAGCAAAGTGGACCGAGTTGCACCATCTGGGAGCAGTCCTTTCTTCAGGAGCATCTCAGGAGTCTCTCAGCGCTCATAAAGCCTAAGGGTTGCAGCTCTGGGCAGGTTTTTACATGAGATTTGCAAAGAGAAAGAGGATTTCTAGCTTCTCCCCCCATTCCTGGCCACTGCAAGGCTGGAAACCAGCCAAGTACAGCTTCCCAAGGAGCAAGGGGGCTGCTCCTGCCACTTCAGTCCTAAGCTGCAATACCCACGTGGATGAATTAAAAAGTAATAAGTTCAACGAGTTTGACACAATCTATGGATTCAGAAGTAATTAACAAGGATAATTAACTTTAAAAGGGAAACCAGATGATTTGTAAGGAAAAAAGCAGAGAAGAGATTCAGTGTTATTTATCCAGCTGATTCCCTTAAATAGATTAGCTTAAACTTCCGTTACCAAGATACTATACCAGCATCAAGAACATCTGTTTTTTCCCTGTCCCTGTCTGCCTGGTTTTAGATCGTGCTGATACCAACACAATTTTAGGAAAGCACCCGAGCATTTTCCAAATATCCATAATTGAACAAATACTAATTGGACCTGCAGGTGAACTGATGTATAGGCTCATTAACAAAACATTTTAACATTGTGATTGTTGATCCAGTCATTATGTTAACTTATACCATTACCACGGCTGGCAAGATGTTAGTATCTGAAATCTGTGTTCAAGCAGAGGATTTGCCTTCTTTTACTAATATTATTATTTGTATTGTGGCTGTACGGATGTATCTCTGTTATGGACCAACATTCATCGGGGTTTGCTTTTATATCCCACCTCTAAGTTTCTGGAAAGGTCAAATTCTTCTTCGTGGCTTTTTTGCCATACAAGGAATCATCTGAAGTTACTCACAGCAGTCCTACCAGTTTCCTAACTGAATGCTAAGAATATCTAGACGCACCAAAAAATGTATACAGAATCAGTTCTTCTAACAGCTTGCTGTCCATTTCCAGCTCCAGCTTTTTCTGACTGAGGTACAGCCCTCTAATCGTCTCTGTGATGACGAAATTTTGTGTAGACCATTTGCCAGCATCACCAGAACCCTTATTTCTTTGATTGCTGTTCCCCTCAAAATGTGTTTCGGATTTGGCATGTCTCTGCCCAACTCTGTTCCATTTTGCTGCTATCCATGGCCTCTGTGGGACCTTTGAAAGCCAACACTAAAACATTGCATAAAAATACTATTTCCTCTGAATTTCATCTCCACTCCATTTCATTCTTTTAAAGTATTATTATTTTGGTGAAAAGTAGCTCTTTGGAAAATTCTGCCTCAGTGTCTTTGTCTTTTATTTTTTTTAATAGCTTTTTTTCTTTAATCCAGTGTGCCACGTAGGCTGATCATGGCCTCAGAAATACTCATAAGAAATTTCTTAAAATTAATGGTAATTGTGGACGAGGCAAAATTTGATTATTTCCTTTTCTTAGGAAATGCTCCTTAGGGCAGTTCATATTTTTTATAGTGTGCAGCCAATGAAGGTGACAATATCAGATGGAAAATGAAGCAACTGCCAGATATTTTCCATCTCAGTTAATAAGCCCCCTGCTCTGTGTCAGACTGAAGCTTACACCGAGGGCAGGCAAGGGTTTATTTTATGTTGGAAATACATTTCTAGTGTTCTTTAAAAAAAAAAATTACAAGCAATTCAGGCTTCATATTTTTAATCCTTAGTTTATTTCAAAGGCTAACAGTGGTTCAGGGCCAAATGTTGAGCAATTGCATAATATAAAACAAGTCCAGCCTGGAAAAAGTACAGCACAGCAAAACTGTTTGGCTTTGGACCTTCTGTCACTATTTGGTATAGTGACATTGAGTGAGATTTAAGGTACTGACAGATGGCCAGTACGATAATTCAAGATTTGAATAAGCATGTTACTTGTTAGGTGAAACTGTAAGTATTTCATGGTGCTTTAGAAGACTCTTTTACCTACAAAATAATGATATATATGCACACCCTGTGCATTTACTACTTGTGGAAAGTTCTGTATTAAGAGCTCTGGTCTATCTATCTACTACTGTTTTCAGTGCCTCTGCAGGAAAATAAAGGAATTTTACTTTGGGTATGCTAAAGCCTGATGTAAGTCCATTTCCCCATTGCTTTTTTCCCAATGACAACAGTGAGTAAGTCCTTGTCAAGTTCTTCACAAGACCGTAGCTGCCTATGGGTGGTTTTTAGCAGACAATGGACAAACCAGCCTTTGGATATAAACTGACACAGATCTGCTCAGGACAGTTGGATTATTTACATTTTCATTTGGCTGAGAGAGACAATTTAGAGAGAAAGAGTATGTTTCATTACAGCCCATAGGCTATAACAAATTACACATGGCATTATCAATACTGCTGGCCATGCAAATACATAGTGCATTTCTACAGAGAGTAGAGGCATTTTCACTGAAAAACCTCACTGACCCATTAAGGCAAACAAGGTCCTTTGATCTTCCCAGATCCTTGGGTCTGACTCTCTAATATGCAGACTTGTGGTGTTTGTGGCAGGTTTTTTTTTCAGTTTATGCCAGTAGGAAGTGCAAGAATGACAGTACTTAAATATTCTTAGTTAAAGCAGGAAATGTTAGAGCTTTCCATTAATACAAGTCAACAGATATGAAATGCTTCCTTTCTCTGTGTGTTTTTAAAGGCTTTGATATCTGAGATTTGCCTGTCCAGAATTTTGTCCAATGGGCAAAAAGGCCAGACACTAAAAACAGGTCCAAGAAGCAGGCAGGTTAACATCCAGTTGAAGAGAGTTTATAGTCCACATCAGAAAGTAAAAGCTTTGAAAGCATCTTTGTGCAGATGAATATTTTACTCATTGTACAAAGTACTTACTGTAACAAAGATGGAATCTACAAATACTTGAAAAGTTAATATTATTATAGAAATACAGAAAGCTAGCCGTATCCTGGGCTGCATCAAAAACAATGTGAGCAGCAGGTCAAGGGAGAGGATTCTCCCCCTCTGGTCTGCTCTCCTGAGGCCCCCCAGCAGTGCTGCATCCAGCTCTGTGGTCCTCACCACAGGAAGGACATGGATCTGTTGGAGCAGGGCCAGAGGAGGCCACGAAGATGGTCAGAGGGCTGGAGCACCTCCCGTACGAGGACAGGCTGAGAGAGTTGGGGTTGTTCAGCCTGGAGAAGAGAAGGTTCCAGGGAGACCTTAGACCACCTTCCAGTGCTGAAAAGGGGGCTAGAGGAGAGATGGGGAAGAACTCTTGATCAGGGGGTGGAGGGATAGGATGAGGGGTAGTGGTTCTAAGCTGAAAGAGAGGAGACTTAGATCAGATATTGGGAAGAAATATTTTCCTGAGAGGGTGGTGAGGCAGTGGCCCAGGTTGCCCAGAGAAGCTGTGGATGCCCCATCCCTGGAGGTGTTCAAGGCCACGCTGGATGAGGCTTTGAGCAACCTGGGCTACTGGGAAGTGTCCCTGCCCAGGGCAGGGGGTGGAATTTGACGGGTTTTAAGGTGCCTTCCAACCAAAACCATTCTATGATTCTGTAACTCTGTGAAGCAACAGAAGGCAATATAAACGAACACAGGTTGTCATCCTCACAGTCAAGCACACAAATTTCCCAGTGCCCAGCTTTGAGATTACAGCTGAGAGCATGCAAGGTATTTTCACTGCCTGTTTGCCAAAGGTCACACTACTCAGTAGTCTGGCTCAGCCTGCGACATTGTAATAGCTGATGATGGTACGGATGAATGAATTTGTTGAATTCTCCGTTGCCTTTCTGAGTAAGTTTGCCTACAAGGCTTTAACAAGGATTCATCAAATACATATTACAAAAGCAGCGTGGGACTTGAATGCTTGTAGCTGATCTGATACAAATGAATCTTATACATGAGGAATCCTTAGTTCTCTTTCATTTTTTTATACATTAACTTTAAAGTAAGCAGCAGGAAAATGTCAAAGAAAAAGAAGGCAAAATAAGGTACTTAAAGCTTAAGAAGTTAGCTTCATTTCAAAGTGACAGCGATGGTACTGTATAAATTCCTGTTCATGAATAAGATTTGTGTATGCCTCCCATGTACCAATTTGAAAAGATACTCTCAGTCTTAGAACATTTGTATTTGTCTTTCATTAAGAAAACATAATTCAGTGAGTTACCTATTGAAAAAAGGGCTAAAGAACCGCTCCTGTCAAAGCCCAGTGTTGTTGAAAAGAGGGACTGTGCATGTGAAATATCACAACTGCATACTGCAGAAGAATGTCTCTTGCTTCCTGTGTCAATTCAAAATATAGATATCTTTGCTTAAACTCTTATTTCCTTATTGATGTTACTATTACCATTATATTATTATCATTTATTTATTTGTACAGCTCTGCAGCTTGCTAGGTACTTTACATGTGGGTGAAATGCACATTATCTGCCCTAGATAACATGTTATTTTTCTCCTCTGTTATTATCTTTCAAATTATTCCACAAGCCATAGGCTGAGTTACTGTGTGCCATTAGCTAAAATTTCAAACATCATAACCATGGAATTAAGATTTCAGTCAGGAAGAAGAAAAAGATGAGGTACTGTTGAGTCAGAAACTTTGTCTCTTTACAGATAAACATCTTAATAATTAGCATTTAGGGGAAAGAACAAAGAACTCATTAGATTTCAATGTTTAGTCACCTGGTATATAAAATTCATTGTTTAAAATTAATTTTAAAATGTTTTGATGTTTAAAGCTGAAGTGGATACTTGCTCAACTCAACCATATAAAAAAGCACTACGAGTGCTGGTCACAAAGGCAAAAAAATGAATCAGCAAAGTGAGGTGAGAAGAGAGTGAAGCATTGATTCTGCTACCCAAAGTGCCCCTATGAAATCTGATTTCTTGCAGGATTGCTCGCAGCTTTTGAACTGCTGAATTCTCTTCCCATCAGTCTCAAATGGCACCTGCCATCTGAATTAAATCTTGCCAGTTTGAAACAAGCTCCTGCTGCATCCTTCAGCAACAGCACCAGCTACAGCCTCTTATCTGCACCCATGGTACAGACAATACAGGGACAGGGAGAAACAACCCAACAAATTATTTTTACCTCCTGGAGAAAGTGCAGAAGCACAGGTGCATGCCCACTCAGCAGACTATTTGTCAGGATCTGTAAGATCTAACCTACCAATTCTAATGATTTTTTTCTCTGTTAGGGATTTAGTTCTGTTTTGTTTTGGTTTTCTGCGCATCATCAACATAGTTTGTGACACAAGGCATAATCAGTTATTCCTGTGCAACATATTTAAAAGATACCATACTCGCAGCACAACGCTATTGTTACTTTTCTTTTCTTACTGCCTCCAGAGTGGGACTGCCTCACACAGAAAAAAACCCAAAGCCATCTTCTGAATCTTAAATGCATTTTTTTTCTGTCTGACAGTTTAAATTACCACCATTTTACTTCTTATCTACATATACCTCTTAGCTATATACACTCAATACTGGAATCTATATGCAAAGAACGTTAGTCTTGTAAAAGTGTTGCTACTATTATACTGAGTTGGAATTTAAATTGCCCTAGAAAAATATATAGCAAGTCTAAACCAATATCATCTTAAGAAACAAAAAAGAAACCTCAACTCTGTGATCCCTGGGAGAGACAATTGCCATCTCCCTGCTTGGCAGCATCTACATGGAACTAGTGGGGACAGAAGGTCACCCGTGACAAAGGTACCCAAACCAAACCTCACTACTTAGGATCCCCTGCACAAGCACGGGGACTCAACATGCCAACACAGGCAGACATTTTCAGTCTTTTCCCTAACGAAGAGTTGCACAAAAAAACCAGTAAGAAATAACGGCAGGTGTTCAGCAATAGCAATCCCTGGGAACGTCTCGTTACTGTATGGCAGAACAGATGCAAATCTCTTCTATTTATTAGGCGTGGATCTTTTCTGTACCCTAGAATATTTATTTGTGGTGGCTGGAAATAAAACATTTGCCTGTTGTACAGATTCTCATCGTTAGACTTGAGAAGTCAATGGAAAGACCCTTTGGGCCGTAACTTCGTTCCAGTGCATGGGTGTCCACCATCCCATCAGTATATGAGTCAGTCCTTTCAGCAGTCACAATAATACCCATACACAGAAACAGTATATAAAAATAAGTAAATGTAGTCCATAATAAAGCCCAAATTGTTATATAAAATTAAGCTGAGACAATAAAATATTAGTTTGTCCCTACATCCTCACCAAAAGAACCCCACTGTATTCTATTTAAAAGCATGAGATATGGAATAAATATTGTCAAGTATTTATGTCAAACATTTAAAGAAGGAAAACCTCTTCTAATACTTTTTAATTTATATGTTTTCTTTCCACTAGTCCTTTAAAAATAGTAACCACAGATTTTGTAGTCTGGACGCAGAAGATTTATTAGTACTTATAAATGTGAAGAGGTTTGTTTTATTGTATTCACTACTGCATTTTGTTTTTTAGGTCGGCTATTCTGCAGGTCAGATTTCAGGAAAGGCAAATATCTCTGCCCACAGTTTCTCTGTTTTCAATAGTCATTGCAGTTTTTGTAGGGTGGGGGAACAGCAAGTTCACAAGACCTTCCCCACAGCTCAGTAGGTAGTTTCCCAGGCACAGTCTCATAGTACAGAGAAGTTTTTTTCGATCTGCTTGTGAAGTTTGCTTCAAGATGTTGGTCTTGAAGGATAGTAGACGCTAAAAAGACTATTTTCTTATAGGAAACACAGTCATTCACCTTAGGGTGATACAACATAGTCTAGCCAAACTGTTTTCTTTATATATATTATTTTTAAGTCACAACCTTTCAATCAGTAAATACATACAGATATATTATTAGCCAATCTTCAGTTATGTATACTAGTATTTCTAAAAATTTTCGTAGTAGAGGTCTGTTTTGTTCGTAGTCATCTATACCATGAGGAGAGAAACCATAAATCCTTTTACTGACTTTTATAGGGTTTGGATTCGAATTGGTGGTGTAGTTGCAGATAAATTGCTCTCATAGGACAGAAATATTCTGCTGGAAGACTTTGAAATTGCTGTGTTCATACAGATGTCAAAGCCATAATAAGGCGGGTCCCTTTGACCAGATGTCAGAAATACCTTTTTACCAGGCAGTTGTGTCATCTCTTCTCCAAAAGTGTAATTTGTTTTAGAGAAAAGTTGTTTCTAAAAGTTTTATTGGCATAATAAAGGCAGTTTATCACATAATTCTGTAATTTATCATATGCACAGCACTGTTTGATGAATATATATTTTCTTGCCAAATACTTGTAAACTTGCCAAAGTTTTACAGTTAATTAGATATTTGGTTTTATTCATTCGCTTCAATAAAGTTACCCCAAAGATGAAATTGGCCCAATGTTTATGAAATGCTATATAAGAGCTAAGTAAAATGTTTCTTAATTAGGTGTGGGGGGGTGTCTTGTGTGCTAAGTTCTACTATTAATTAGACAGAAAATATCAAACTCACTTTTATATTATGAACCTGACTCAGACTAAAGCCAGGGCTTGAGAAGCATTCCTTGATTTTGTGTGAGTTGCATCAATTTTATTTTCATTTTCCAAAACAGAACACATAACTTTTAAATTATATTTATCTAATTTAAAACTCCATTTTAAAAAAGGTAACATGTTTGGGAAACTACAGAGGCAAAGAGTTGAAATGCAATGACTTGACCTGTCTCTTTTAGAAAAAAAAAGCTGAATTAGAAAAGCAGATTCTGCTTCTGGCATGAAGTGGGCATAATGTTATTTGAGAAGAGCTTTGGTATAAGGAAATAAAATGGCAAAGGGCAGGAGAAGAAAAATTAAAAGTATTTGTATAACAACCATTGTTTACTTTAAATGCAAAGGATATTCTTTTGAACTGAATATTCTGTTAAGTGTTAAGCCAAAACCAAAATTATATGAATGGAAAGAAAGTAAAGACTACTCCCTGATGAATTTTTTTAATTCCTGTGGAGTCTGATGGCCTGTCTTTCTCCTTATAAATAAACTATAGTGGTTTTAAGACATATGTTGAGTCTTGGTTTATTTAATTCAGAATAGCCAGAAAAAAAGGGACTCGGTAGGTACTATACAATATATTGACAGTTAAAGTAAACTGTGGCCAGCGTAACACAGCTAGCTTCTTATGCATATTTCTACAAAGGAAGCTTCTGTGTATATGGCATTTTTTAAGCAGCTCAGGTGGGGATAAGCTGTATGTTGCTTGGAGCTCCTGCATTGCAATGATGGTTCCTGTTGAGGAAAGATGCTCACAATAGATCAAGCCCTCTGCTTTGTGTGGCTGCTTTTTATTGGTTGGTTTTTTTTTTTCTTGTCATTTGGTGTTTTTTCTCTTTAAATCAGAAAGCCATTGAAGTAAAAGGCAAAAATTTTATGTATTTCAACATGGTCAAATTGTGGTGCTGGTATCTCCGGCTTTGGGGTCAGTGCAGAGTGAGCTGTGTGCTTTGAAACACAGAGATGACTCAGAAATATAGGTTCTCTATTTTTTCTGCTCTTTCAGCAGATAAGTGACATTTACCTACCTAATATTCTACTACCTGCTATTCTTATTCTTCATTTGCTCAATGGGTGTCCTTGCTTTTTAGCTTTGCTGTGTCTTTCCTGGCTGGTTGAAAGTTTTCTCAGATGCTTTTGGTGGACTGGAGTTCGGGGATTTTGAGGAGTGTGTCAGAAAACAAACCTTAAAAGGGAGGACTGTACATATCTCCTGTGGATGGATGGATGGATGGATGGATGGATGCAAGGATGGGTGCGTGGGTGTGTGGGTGGGTGGGAGTGGGGACTACAGGGTCAAGAAGGAGAGTTTTTGACTCTATCTCCCCCAGTTCCCAATGAAACATCTTCTGGCAATGCCGCTCAACCCAATTCAAGTCATCCTACCCCCAGCCCCCGAGGCTCCACATGTGCCCAGCCGACCCCACCCTGCTGCTCTATGGGTCTGTGCAGCCACGCAGCCATGCAGCTGAACCAGTTCCTCAATACGGCTCTGCACACAGCTGCATGAACAGCTGCATGGCCACGGGGGAGGCAGTGATGCGGGTCAGCGTGGGATGGTGGCCAGGACCACAAGCAGAAACATACATCCATGTTGGGGAGGCAGGGTGGTGGATGCAATGTTGGCAAAACAGTGTGAAATAAGGGATGAGCATTATCTAACGTCCCTATTGCAGACATAGTTTGTCAGCAAATGTAATTTCTGGTGAATTTGACACATAACTTTGCTGAGTAAAAATTATGTTTATTCCTAATCAAGTTCTTGGGGCTTCCAAGCTTCCTCCTAACAAATCTTGGCACATTTGGCGTTGCTCCTTAGTTATCACCAACCAAAATATTTTCTCCATCATGCACTTTCTTGGAGAGGAGGATAGAATAATGTTGGAAATGCAGAGGGGAACAGAAGGTCTTTTCTGTCAAGTGGTAACAAGAGGTTGGGACATGATGGTTGACCTCACTAGCAGAAGAAAAGCAGTGACAGAAAGGCCCTAGCCAGTCATTTTTATCTGTCTTATTCACAGTATCCCTACAGACTTTACCTCCATTGAACTACTTCTTTGGAGGAACAGCTCTGCTTTCGTTATCCAGTGTCTACTGACTCTCCTCCTTTGGATTTTCCATTGGATTTGTTGCACACCTCATCACAGCACAACATTAGCTGCTTGTCCCATAGATGCTGGTGCTTCAAAGACCTATTTTACAGTTCTGCCAAAGACAATGCACTTTTCCAGCAAGTCAGTGGCCTTATGGAGTCTTGGATTATGCAGTGTACATCCACACTCATGTATGAAGACATGGATCCTTCCTTGTTCATCACATACCACTGAACACAACCAAAAACTGCTCCATGGAGAGGGCTCCTTTCCCAACAGCTTGCCAGGGAAAAAGTATCATTAAGGTTCATGGAACTGGGTTGGGCTTTTTACAGAGGGAGAATATTAACTATACCACATGGATGGTCCGTAGGAGCAACTGCAGCTCCAGGGCCACAGTAGTGGTTTCAGAGTGTCTCTGGAGGAAGATTGTTCCTCTTGCCCTTTCCCTGCAGAGCAGATAGAGGAGCAAACAGCCTATGCTGGTAGATTCGCTCCTAAAAGCATCTAGCTCCCCTGTGATTGACAGTGATAGCACACATACTTTGAAAGCTCTAATGTTGATGATTAAGCCTTAATAAAAGCAAATAAGGTGGTGTCTGTGTGTACCCCAGTCAGCCAAGCAGATATCTACCTGGCATCTTGTAAATTAATCTGGGTGTTTATGCTGTAGATCATGATGAACGTGTTGCTATAGCAACCTACGTTTCTTTCATTTTTTGCTGCTAATTATCCTAACATCACCACCATCTACTAAATCTTTGAATTCCTAATGAACGCATGTGGAACGCAGTTTCTTGATATATCTCTCTCACTATATCAACAGGATGAGATAATTAAAGATTAATGGATATTGATTATTTAGGGTTTATTGAAGCCTGTCATTCTAATACACATGTGCTTGTGCACCCAGAGGATCTGCGTGATTGTGCTTGGCTCCTTCTGCCAATCTGTTCCAATTGTTGGCGAAATCATGCTAGGAGAGTGCACTTTCTGTCAGAGGCTTAACGCACTGCTCCCACAGACATCAAGCCTTTGCCAGCTTGGGATTCAGGTCGCTGAATTCAGCTGTCCTCCCTGGCAGCACTGTCACAACACCTATGAGCACAACCCGCTTTTCTGTTGGTTTTTGTTTGGGTTTTTTTTTTTTTTTTGGTTTAGGTTTTTCTTTGGATAGAAGGGTTGTTATTGAATTTGGGGGAGGAGGGTCCTTCATTTTGGTTTGTTGTTGTTTTTTTTTCCTTAACTACAATATAATAGCAAAATGTTGTTAACATCCTGGAAGTGTGAGTTATCTCAGTCATTGCTGAGATACTAATTGCTGTTGAAGCTGCAAATGTTGCAGTAGACACCGAGCAAAGGACCTCTCTCAGAAGCTATTGCTTCAGACCATTAGCAGACAAAAACACGTATTGACAATGTTACCACCAGAGCTTCAAGCTTGCTAAGGGGTTATGACTAGATATTCTTTGTTCCCATACAGCCATAATTTTGTTTCAATGCTGTAATGTAAGCACCAAAGCTCCTCAAGATGAGTCTTTAGTATGCGATTCTTCATCCGACCCTGACGAAATTCCTTTTCCTCTGGAAATCCAGTGTAGCTCCATCAGTTGCCATCACTGTCTAATATTGCACAGATATTTCAGAGTTGCTAAAATCATTTAGGGAAGAGAGTAAATGCTAATTAAAACTAGAAAATGCACCTAGTAACATGTCAACTTTCTTCTTCTCCCAAGAACACAGTAAAGGAAGAAAATGTTCTATTTTTTTGCCTCTGAATCTGAATTTTTAATATTGGTTATTCTATATTTTGAACTTATTTTTGTATTTAAGAGCAAGCTGAGCTACAGCTACCAAAAGTGGTCCTTTAAGGATTTTGTAAGTAAGAATCTAATTGATTGGAGAAATAAGGAGAGCTAGAAATGCATCAGTCTCTGGTTTTTGAGTTTTTTCCTGTGTTTGCTTCATAATTAAAGCTATGCTATGTGTTGCTTTTATTCTTTGGTTAAGCTGTCTGTTTGGCTCCTATTCATACACATGATGGCCTGGATTTTGATTCTCACTGAATTTTGCATTGGTGTAAAATGAGAGTAATTCCACTGAGAGCACTGAGATTTAGATCAGAATCTAGAGTAGTAATTCTATATATTAAAAAGACTTATAATTTCTGTAAGGCGGTGGTAAAGGATAAATACTACTGCAAAAAATAAAAAGTATTGAAAAGAATTGCTTCCTAGCTGAGACTTTGAATATCAGTTTCAGCAAAGAGCAAAGTTTGAGTGTTGCATTATATGCCCCTGCAAAGGGCATTTTAATACACAAATGCTAGCAGTCCTTTAATTAGTGTTTGTAGCAGTACAAGTCGGAGTACACTGGTGTTTAGGGTATGTATTACGTCCACCTAACAAAATTACTTTCTCTTATACTCAGTGCAGTAAACAATAAAACAATTAGGTAGCTTTTCAAATTTATCAAGGTAGCAGCAGCAGAGAAATCTTTTGTTCCATTTTTAATGTGAGGATCCTGAAGGCTGGCAGCACAACAGTGATTCATGCCACAATCATGGCTTAAAAATCCTTTTTCCACAATGAGCCAATGAAATTCAGTGTTCCTTCTGGATTTTCTGCATGTGGAGATTAAGTACCTGGAGGAGCAGAGGTCAGAACAAAGGAAAAATCCCACTTCCTCAAAGTGGACAAAACAAGTTACAGTCAAAGCGTTTAAAATAGATGTGTTTTTTTCTACATGTACAAAAAAAATTCTCTCATATCTATTGTTTTTCTTAAAAGCCATATTAGAGGAACATTGTGGAGTTATGAAAGTGAATTTTAACCTTATACGGATGTCACAGGTCATCAACTGAGTGCCCCGAGGTTAAAAAAAAAAAAAAAAAGAAAATCAGAAAAATCAAATTAGATTCACTGAAAAACTATATCAAACCTGAGTGCTAAGTTTTGATCTAAGCTAAATTTATTTCAAACCTGGAACAAGTTAGTTTTGAGTGGAAATTATGTCTGTCTCTGTTTTTGCATACCTTCCACCATAAACCAAGAAAAGAGTGTTCCAGCTGAGTTTTGCTTTGAGTTTCTTAGTTCATATGAAACTCAAAATGAAACTCATGATTGTGTGAACTGAAACTGGAAAAACAATGCACACAGCTTTAGACAGCATGTTGCTTGCAGAACAACTGTGTCATCACAAACACTAAGGGCAATGCTTCAGTTTTCCCTGCATGCATAAAATAAAGAGGCAGAAATATTCTGATCCCCTTATATTTCTGGATAGCTCCTATACAAAAATCAGGTAGGGTTCCATTCACCTCCTAGGCGTGAGCTCTGGGCACCTCGTAAATACATCCATGGGATTTACGCATAAGGGAAACAACTCTGCCATGTTGTGAAGCTCACAGTTTCACAAGCTTGGAAGTGATATGCTACTTACAAGTGCGAGCCTGTTTTCCTCACACACACTTCCAAGTACATTTAGAAGCAATTTGTCTGATATATTTTTAGTGGACATGTGAAAATGACAAGAGAGGATGAATGTTTGTAATAATAATTCCTCTCTCCACTCCATCCACCTCCATATACCTCCCTAATTTCTCTCACTAGTTAAGGTATTAGCTATTCTTACTCCTCCCACTGATTTCCTGTTTTATCATAATTTGTGTTATAATAGAAGCCCATAAGGGTTTGCATTTGGCTAAATCCTTCATCAGTTGAAAACCTGTCTGCCTTTAATATTGGTGAACCATGAGGTGAGGGGTGGGATGAAAGGAGGGGAAAGGCACTGCCCAGGGCAGTTGAAGCCAGAGGATGAGTTCCTCATGGCCTGTATATCTCCTATATAAACCTAAGGGAATGACACTTCCTAGAGGTGGTCTGCCTCCCCAAGACTCTGCAGGGCCAAGAAGGCTCCAGTAAGTCAACCCTGTTGCAGCAACTCTCTGCCCTCCCAAACACTCGTCTACTCTCAAGCCTCGTGCTGGGCATCAGACAATTGTATTTGCCAGAAAACATGCCAAATACAGCAGATCCACCACTGTAAAAAAAAAAAAAAAAAAAAAAAAAGGAAAAAAAAGAAAAAGAAAAGAAAACAAAGGCCCATCCTAATCATGTTATTTATAGGTTCAAGGCTTTGCGCTGATTTTAATTGAAGAAACATTTTAAACATTTATCCAGGCTTTCAAAAGCACGTATTAGTCATTGACTTATATATTCTTCTACATGTGCTCAATATTTAGGCAATTTACTATTTTTATCTTAATTAAGATAGATCTTCTCAGCCAGCAGCAAGCTAAGTCATCTGTACTGTCATAGCAGTCAAGGCGCCGTGGCGCTGAATTTTGAGATGTGTCTGCCTCAGTGGGAGGGTTCCTAGAAGAAACATTTGTTTCTGTGCCGCTGTCAATTAGAAACTAACATACGTAAATCTGCCTCGCAATTTAAGGCTGGAAGAATCTCAGTCTACCCACTTTAACAAACAGAAGGTTAAGGAGCAAAGTCTGTGAAAAAAAAAATGTCAGAAAGCGCTTTGAAATCCAGCAAAGATTTGACAAGACCCCTGTCACTGAAAACTGTTCAGGGTAGAAGATGGGGGTTTTTTTCCAGTTATTTAACCACAGGTACAACAAATGAAGTGTTCACCATCATATGATGTTTCTGAGTCAGAATAGACATATTTTGAAAGATATTCACCAAGTCTTTTTGTGTGCTTTGGGAATGGATGTTGTGGTGAAATTCCATCACCACTAGGCAGATTAGATGGTTATGGTGGTCCTCTCCAGCTGAAATCTCTATACAGCCATGACTATTTGCAGTGTCAGGTGTTGTATCTATTTAATATACAAATACTCTGACACATAAAGACATGGTCTGTGCTTCATCTGAAATATTTTCATATTTTACATATAATCTGGATAATACAATATGGAGACTCAAACTTGATAGCTCAACTTTCACGATCAATTTTGGGTCTCTACTAATGGAACAGGCAAGTTAAACTATGCACGTCCGTATATTACCTGTTCATGGTAACATAAAATCAGCAGCCTAACAAAAATTACATGTTTTGGCTTTGGTTTTTTGGGGGGTTGGTTTTTTTTTTTTTTTAAGTTGATAACATCTCCATAGACTTTTGCAGAAGAGCATAAACTAGTGTTAAATCTAAACCTGTTTACATGACTCTGGCAAAAAAATTTCACACGTTCTAGAAATTCCATTTCCTCTGATAAATGCTTTGGGATTAATCAGAACTGGTGGATTTTGACAGGAGTTCCCATGTAATTGTCAACATTTCTGAACTTTTGTCGATCATACTGCTATAAAAAATTAAATTTGGGATACTTTTCTAGTTCTCCTCCTGTTTCTTATGGACACAAATAAATATGGAATCAAAACAGTACAAAGAAATTAAGAAAGAAAGGATTTTCTACATATCAAAAGAAACATTGTGTAGAAAACAATTTATTGAGAAATATTAAAGAAATAAATTTTTACTTCATTTAGACTAGTTCTATTACTCTATTCTCTTATTCATTAATGGTACAGAGTCTGCTCTGAAAAATTCGCTGAGATAAACATATAAATGCATATTTCCCCTTTAGTTCTCCTTCTACCATCATGCAGGACAGAGAAGACCACAATGTCCTGTGGCTAATGGCATCTTGGAAAGCATGGGAGGCATTTCCAGGACTAGACCTTTTGCTTTTCTGGTCCGCTCTCTGTGCTTCCATCCGCAGTCCTGAAGCACACGGCAAACACGAAGCCTGCACAGAGTCTTGCACAATCACCACCTCCCCTATATAAAACTACAGTCGTCCTTCTATATCTGTGGCTTCCTTCAACCTTGATTCACACCCTATGTTTAGTCAAAATCCTTACCATTCAAAAGGAAGATGATGCACATAGCTAGATACAATATATATAATTACATGTGTATAAATATACACACACACATGCACAGAGACACACATATATACATTTATACATACATATATATATAATTTATCTCCAGTGATAATGAGTATAGCAGTTTTTATGTTTTTCCTACTGTTGCTCACAAAGTAGACTACAGGGAAAAGCAGCCCTGAAATTGCCAGAACATAAGTTAAACAACGCTATATTTTGTTATAAAAATACAAATTGTTTACAGCAATTTATAATATGCAGATATGTTTTAAATGGGCAAGTCCTAACATTGCCTACTTGAATTCTAGCAGCTAAGTATAATTCAGCGCTACTCTAATTTTCTATTATATTCATGCTAAGTGATTTTCATGCACATCAGATTCAGTATGCAGCCTGAAGTAGCAGTGGATAGAGAAAACTAAAATCCTTCTAGCTGGTACTGAGAGATAAAGAGAGTTGTTTTTAATATTAGAAGTAGATTTATGGCAAAATTAGATGACGGGCTAATCCCTAGACACTATCCACCCTCTGTTCATAGAAAGAGCTCTTTTCTCTACAGCCTTTGCATATGTTCATTTGAAGTGTTGTCTCCTCAACTTATCAGTCTCTGTCTAGGCAAAATTTGATCAAGTGCAGGAAATACAATGAATTGATTATTGACAGGGAATACTCAATCTGTATCACACAGATTTGACTATATCCAATTCAAATTTTGTGTTGGTATAACTGATATTACCATTGGAGAATGCAAAGCAATTCTTGAGCTCTCCATGCAAACAAAGGAAGCCCCATTGTCCTGGACCTTGCATCATAAAAAGAGTTGAAGTTGCAGTAGTGAAAAGCACCAATGTAAGGGCTCTGCCGTTCTGCTGTTGGGATGAAGGATCCCTGGTAGTATAAGTCTCATCTCACTGAAATCAGAGAATGGAACATTTTGACATTTCACCAGGAGAAAAAAAAAAGATACATCTGCCTATCAATGAGTTGATTTTGTTTGTACAAATAATGTCACTAACACTGTTACTAAAAGTACTTGTATTATTTCTGGGGAGACTCTAGACTTCCATCAGTAGCTGGGTACTAAAAAAACACATCACAAAGAGTTTCTGTCCCGAAAATACCTTACCAATCAACAAAATTAGACAAGGCATAACATTCAGTCGTACACTGATGGCTTCCAAAAGCATTTGTACTTTTGTCTTTCTTATGGACCCAGCCTAGGACAGCATGGACAGGTTCATTTTCAGTGTGGTCCATGGAAGTGCCAGCATCAACATGTGATGCCACAGAACTCACAGAGATCAGCAGAGCAATATCACCAGTAACGGGTGCTATTGTGATTATAAAGGTATTGAAGCTTTCTGTTGACCCCACCATGAGCTCAGAAAAGGTATATGGGCTGTTCTGACCAAAAGAACTCAGCTATGATAAAATCGAAACTGCTCTATGCACAGAAATGATGTATTTTTTTATGGATTAATCTAACTGAAAAAACATTTTTCCAGAGAGGCTATACTATCGTTTTGTGAAGTTTTATTACAGGAGTTCTGTACCTGTTGTTTTCATATGCTTCCTTAACCAGCAAATGATGTGGTAAAATTGTGGGTAGTGGCAGCATGAAGAACAGAACCATTTTAATTTGTCCCATCTGGCATATTAACATTAATAAAAGATGTTTAAAAAGAAATGCCTTGAAAGGCTTTCACCTACTGATTTAACAAGATAATAAGGAAAGCTTGCAATCTGCCACTAAATATAACTGATAAGAGTGAGTTTAAAACGATGATAGCAGAGATTAACCTCCAAAACACTGATATAGAAAGGAAAGAAAAAAACCCTGCTGATTGCAACATATGAACATTAAAACTGGCAACCAAACTGTCTATTATTTTTGGCTAATAGGGTATATCCGGGTACAGACTATTGCCAATTTAACAAACAGTGCAAACCGTCAAGGGACTTTACACCAATCAGGTCAATGCAGAGACGGAGCATTCCTAACCCTATAATTGCCCACCAAGGATACCCCATGCTGGGGAATTAACTGCTCTTTGATTGTTCCATTAAAATTTAACAAATGAATTGTCCTATTTTCAGGCTGCTCTAAGGGGGAAAGCAACATTTTTAATTTGTCTAAAATAATTATACCATTACTTATTTTGGTTGTTTGTACTCCAGTATTTGAACACCCTGAACAGTTTGTCAGAGGTGGAGAGGGTTGACCATGGAGAACAATACTGATAATTCCCCCCGTTGCCCTGCTCAGTCCCATATTTCAGTCCTTTGTGCCCAAATTTAAATTCAGTTAAATAAATGGAATATTTGGGATTTTCACAAGTGTAGTAGTAAAATTTGTGGCACCCTCTCCTTTCCCCCAGCAACCTATTCCTGTGCTGAAAATAGGCTCGTTCTTCTCTCTCTCCATTGCCTGCCTCAGAGCCACATTTTCATCCCTGCTTTGATCTCTTTCTCAGAGCAAAGTGATATTTTCTTCCTTTCATTGTTCACAAAGGGATTTGTATTTAAGTCTGTGAGAAGGTGCACGCTCAATTTTCCTACCCAGGAAAACAACAGTTGGTATATGGTATGTCTGATACCACAAGAGCAAGATTAACCTACTGCATTTTCAGCTAGGAGGAAAAAAACTGGTGGCATCCCAGCATGACCTTTAGGGTCATAGAAGTGCGCAATAAACCAGTATTGGCCAAGCTTATGTACCACACTCACCTCTTACGCATTACCTAAAAGCATTATTCAAAACACAGGCAAACTATTTGCTAAACCCCACAACACCCTGTGAGAAAACTATGGCTCAAAGTACAGGAGCAAATAATGTGAAAAACACCTGAAACTGATATAAATGTCAAAATATTTTAAAATATAATAATTTCCATTGGCTCTATAAATAGAACAGCAAGGAAAAAGTTACCATGGCTGTAACATAGCTGTGACAGAGTGAGATGTAATAGCATGTATCACTGTTTACAGAAATAATGGGTTTTATTTCGCCTATCTATTTTCAACTGGTTAGACAGTGTATGTATTCCAATGTGTTCACATCTCCAAATTGAGGATCAGATTACAGAATATGACAGATTATTAATTAGGGTGATGGGACAATAACAAAACAAAAGTTTATTAAAAGGTTAAGATCCAGGCTCAGTCTAGACAAAGTATGCCAATGAATGCATGAGAAAGCTGGAGGAAAAGTGTAGAAAATATCAGAAAGTTTAAGAGATGCTTACTTTTAATGCTTCCTCAATGTGAGAAAAGACTACCTGGGCTATAAAATGGGTGATATTGCTAGTTATCTAAGGAGAGCCTGAAACATAAGAATTTTATGAACTTGATCCTTCTTGTATTATCTCTGATTGTAAATACTAAGCCTTGATGTAGATGGGTAGAAAAAATGAAAAGCGGTTCATGTCAAAAGAGAACTCCTAAAACCAAGCAACATTCTTAATTGCTGTGGTGGCTCAGGACACGTTATAGGTGAACAAAAAATGTTATAACTGTCTTTCCTTGGGAAGTATTTCAGGACATCATTCCTTCCATCAGTTTCTCGGATGCTTCCTTTTCTTTGCTGGCTTCCTTTGCTTCTGCATTCAGATATTTAAATGTGGGCCTCGGATGCCTTTTTCTCTCACCATGTCACATGTCTTAGTTCATTGCTACTAGTGGTAACATCATCACATGTTTTTCTTTACAGCAGATGTTACTATCTTCCTGTATTTTTAGCACTCAGTTGTCTAAACTTGTCTAAGACAGGTTAAACTATGTGATGGCAGAACTTAAGCAGCTACCAGCATTTCATCATACTAATGTTCCCACCACCACTACCACCAGAGTAGATTTACTGAAGTTAATTTGTTTGACAAGTCCGATGAATTAGAGAAGCGATTTGTCGTAGAGTGTCATATTCCTTCTCTGCCTGTTTGTACCTTGCATAACAGAACGGGAATGTGGTCCAGTTCTAGGGCTCCATCACCCACCCCCTCCTCCTCCTCAGCATCACCAGCACTACCCAACACCATAATTCAAAAAGGTAAACACATTTTATTTCATAACATATTCCAATATGTTCAAAATGTATTTTGACATGTTCTTCTTCCCTAGCTATGCCTATTTTCTAAACACCCTGGCACATTGTCAACACTGCTGATTCACTGTGGTCTTTCTTTGATTGCTGTGATATCAATTAAAATTGGAAAGATGTCACAAAGAACTGTTGGGGAGGGGAGGGAATTACATTTATGTCTTACAACACAAATGTATGTGCACATCTGATTATCCACAGGATTACAAACTCACAACATATATTTAACTAAGGCTTACATACTGACAGTTGTGTAACTGGCAACTGAACCCTTAAAAATGCTGCAAAGATTTGACTCAGTTACATAAATGAGCATAGGTGAATAATCAAATATTGAGATACTGATCTGCTAATTTCTTTTTTTCTTTCGTACGAGCCTTTTTGTTAAAGAAATGGGAAATGTATAACTAGAACACATGTTGCAATTATAACCAAAAAATAAAAATAAATGCTCCCTTAAAACACATTAGAGACCCCTCCCTATACTCTTTAAACAGAGGTGGACCTCACATGAAAATTAAGGTGGACAAAGAATTCAGGTCGCTCCACTCTCTAACAGAATATGGAGGGTTTTTTTGAGACATCATCTAGGTTTTCTGTCCATGCAAGCTTCTCTAGATTTAATGAAGTCAATGTGAATCATACATGTTACAAGCAACTTAAGATGTAGCCCTCAGCATTTCTATCTCTCATAGAAACATTTTGCCATGTTAGTCTGATTAAAGCAGTGGAGCACAAAGTTTTCCATCATACAGCAGATCAATCACAGAGTGGGTGTTAACTCCAAGGATTTAGGTGTGATAGGTCATCTAAGAATCTGCATGTAGATGAAAGACAGGACTTTAAAGGCCAAAGTTCGTAAACCTACTGCCAATACGCATACCCTTTCATTTATTTCTTCAGAAACTTTATTAATTGCAAACACCATTCACGTTTAGTAAATCATATATGATCCTACTGAAGTGCAGATAGAACAATCTATATCAAGAACATCATGGTGGATTTGAAGTTGTTGACCTGGAGGAGACAAACCTGAAATGAAGGCAATCAACATTTACGCGGAAGATGCAGACTGAACATAAACCAGGCTTAGGGAAGAGAAGAGTATTTATTCAGACCTGGGAGGCCATTGGTTTTTTGCCGGTGCTTAGCAATGTTGACACTATCATACAGCATTTGGTCAGTGGATGTTCACAGTTTGTAAGAAAAAAAAGCAACCTAGAACATACAGTTAGAGGAAAGGTTTGTAACGCAGTTATCCTCAGAGCACACTGGGACCTGAGCATGCCTAAATAGCTTGAGGAACTGGACCTGATGCCTAGCATATGATTTTTTTATTGTGGTCCATGCTCACAGCACTTAAAATGAATAGCTGCCGCTTACGGGCTGAGATAAGGCCCATGCAGCTGGTTGTTTGGCTATTAATGTTTGACACTGTATCGTCAGTCTTATGAGAAAGTAAAAGATATAAAAATAATTCATATATAACCCTATCATTGCAGGCTTCTCTGAATATCGTAAAAAAAATAGATAGAGCTTCCATATTCTAAAGTAATATAGGGAAAACATAAAAAGTTGTAAATAACACGAACATGATTGTTTGAAGGTGGGAGAATTTAGTGCCAATGTAATGTTCAGCTTACTTAATGAAATAAACCTGAAAATGGAGGATGAAAAAGAGCTCCACAGAGAACAAATATTTCACCAGCATTTTGCAGCATTTTATTTTAGTTTAAGATGCTACAAAATAGTCTTAATCAACTGTTTTTTCCCCCTTCCCATAAGGTTCTACTTTAAGACCTCCATATGCTCAATTTTAATAATTTTCTTCCAAAACCCAGGAATTATTCCAAATGTGAACTATGGAAATACTATGCTTCTTATTAAAAAAAAAAAAAAAAAAAAGAGAAATCCAAAGCCCAGGTACCAAAACTTTGAAATACACGGCATGGAAAATAATATTTTTAATCACATTCACAGATTCCATCTCCTTTCCTCTGGAAACAGAAACTGCTCTAATAATACTGCTGTGAATGCTATAGGGAAGTTTTCTCTTGCTTCAGTATGGTTTTGTGAGCTACCTCGGTAACTTAGCGCTGCTAACCCTCACTTGCCATTCAGCTGCCACTCGCGATCCTCTTAGGAAGGTATCTCTGCAAAGGTGAGCTGGTAATTCGGGCATTTTGTGCAGGGAAAAGAGGCAACCACTTTTGCAAAAGTAATTGCTATGTTAGAGAATCAGGAAGGCACTTATGGAGAAGGATGAAATTTCTTGTTTTGTTTTTCTATTAGGAGTAAGTATTAAGTCATTGGAAAGGACTGTGGAGCAAGACTCACTGGGATCACCTGTTTAAACAGAAGAAAGGGAGTTCATTAATTCTAAGTACACTGCTTAGGGAAATGTTCCTCGTAATAATTTGTCAGAGCACATTGACATCCAGCTTCAAGGTCTAGACACAAAGTACAGATTAAATCCTCTTCTCTGTGAAATAAGACTACCCACTAAGCATTGTACAGTCCTGTACAGCCCAGCAAGGGTGCTGAGGTCTTGCAGAAGTTCTTGATGACAACCCCTTAACTGAGGTTTCCAGGACCAGGAGTGGGTGTTTCTTAACAGTGCTCTTCCAGCTGCAGAAATTCTTTCCTCTACACGGTATGTGACACCTATATTTTAGCCATTGTCAGTCACTATTAGCAAATTTGAGTGAATGATGGGGTTTTGAGCTATTTGCAGGACCAGACCTGTCCTGTAGCAATGCTTCTGCTGCATATAGTCAAGGATGGAACCAGAAACTAGGGGACCACTGCTTCACAGCATGCTGTGTTACGGTACACAGCCACGGACATCCCAGGCAAAGCACGTCATTCATCTCTACCAGTGGAGAGTTTTCCCCTGTTTGCATCACTCAATGCATACAGTAAAGAAGCCAAGCCAAAATTACGTGTGGATTTCCAAATAAATGAACCTGCTGCCAGTATTTGATGTCATGAGCAAGAACGTTTTTAAGTTGAAAAGTGCTCTAGGAATCCATTTTTGGGGTGTGGACAAGCTGGAATAAACATCTCCTGAACATATCAATGGGAGGAATATCAAGCTGCTGCTGGTCACTGTAACAATGATGACAGAAATGACTGGAAGCTGGAAGGCACCATCCAGAGCTTGTTGAAATCAGTGAAAACATTTCTAAAGACTTTAATAGGCTTTGGCTCCGTCCTGGAGAGAGCGAACAGGGGAAAGGGAGTTGTTTCCGAGTGGAGTGAGAATAAGGCAGTGTAGCTGGAGTGAACACATATGTTCCTACCATATGGGTGGAGAGCTCAGGGATTACTGCCACATTGGTCCTGAAGTCAAATACAATTCATTTTTCTAGTTTGGATAAACTAGATCCTCAAGTAAAGAATATTTAACTTCAGATTAATGCTGAGCCTGGTGTCTTCAGAGACCCATTTGTAAGCCCACAAGCCCAACTAGACCGTGGGAAAGAGAGCACATCCTAGGTTGACTGGGCTTAATCCATAGTTATGACTGAAAAGATAAAGAAATCTCTACCCAAAATTCTTTTTGCCTGCATTTATTATTTTTAAAGAGAACTGGTTTGCTTACTTTTGCTTTTCATAGATGCAGAGGTCGCTTTTCAGTCATCATGTAGGAATTGTATTGTCTACGAGACACTTTCACTGAAAGGGAGCATCATAGGGTATGGATCACCTACACAGAAAAACTCGCAGCTCTACTTCAGTGAAGTACTGCATTTACTTATTTAAATTAATGTTGGGACCGACATCCAGGTAAATTAGTTATATGTGTTTCTCAGCATATCATTAAGTTGGTGCCCTTATAATGGTTGTTTTTAATTATTTCAGGGCTAAGCCCTGCATTCAACAGGTTTTTTGGCATTAGCAAAGACTAGCAAATAACTTCTACTTTGGCTGTTGGCTCATTCACAGTTCATTTTGGGCCCATACAAATAGTAAGGGGTGAGTTGTTAATAGATGAATTTTGGAAACCCAGAATTTCTATGCTGAAACATATCAGAGCTTACAGAATAAATCTCCCTGTTACGAAAGCTCTCCAGTACCCATTTCTGTAATCACTATCACAAGATTTTTCTTGTAATTTTGAAAACTTCCTCTCTCTCTTCAGATGAGGGGTACTATAAGGATGATTGCATGTAATGATAATTTTGTATATTTTATGATCCAGACATGTACAAACATACATGAAATCTTAAAAATTAGGTTGTTAAAGAAGTTATTTGTACTTTTCCAAAGCCAAAACCTTTTATTTAATTAGAGAAATATCTCAAACGATTCTTTAGTTGTCTAAGAGAGTTTATCTGTCTCTGTAAGACGAACACAGGCTACTACTGCTTTAGGTTAAAAGAAGAAGATGTACAGATTTGCTTAGATTAATTTAGACATAATTCAGATGGACCAGGGTGTTCTTTGAGAGAGTGATTAGCATGAAGATTACTAGCCACAAATGCATTTGATTGACATGTGTTTCAGACTGTAATTAATTAACAACATGTTTCTCTTATGTCACCAAGAATTTTTGCACATGACAGCGAACATAGAACTTTAATTCAAACAGCACCTCTGAGGTGGGATGACCCAAATAGTTTCCACCCGCGGGACTATTGCATTTCTCTTCTGATCCCTGCCAGCTGGTTGCGGAGCAGCAGTCACTTATTCCTCACTTGAGGAAGGGTGATAGGTAACAGCTCCAGTATCAAGTGGGTGAGGGGGAGAGGAAAAAAGCAAATGCATGGGCCATGCAGATAACTCTGGTGACAGTAATAAGGAGGGCTGATAACACAACACAGAGAAGAATAAACTAATTTCAAGGCTTTTTTTTTTTTTCTCTAATAGTGATGATCCAATATATTTTCTCTTAGTGGGACTACACATTTTTATATTAAAGATGGGGTTGCCCAGCAAGGTTGAAGAAAAGCCTAGATCAGCACAAGACCTTGTCAGAGAGGTTTTTGTGGTGCTTTCTGGACACAGCACAGCAGCACTTTGTAAACCAGTTCATGAAGCAGTTGGTGGCTGTGTGGAGAATGCTGGACTGGAATATCTCATTTTGAGTTGCTACCATGTGCCAAAAACACACCAGAACTGCACAAATACTCTTGATTCAGTACAAACAACTCCATAGCTGGCACAGCAATCCCAGTGGACTGCAACAGGCATAGGAGTGGTCTGCTCCAGGATGCTATCCTATCTCAAAAACATACTTCTTACTTAAAAATATTTGAGGTGTCTTCAATGCAACTCAAAGAATTGCATCACCTACAAAATAAGCAAAATGTAATGTTACCATATATTTTCATTTCAGTTTCTCCAAGCTACAGGAACATGGGTAATGCATCTGCCTTCTGCAGGAATTTTTGAGACTTTCCATAGGAGTCTTTTGTTTGGAGACGGAGGAGTGCTCTGTCTGGGACAAATTGGTGACTAACAGGCTTGCTATTGAGGCAGCCAGTCCCAGTTCCTGCACTTGGGTTGCTTAATGCTTCCCATTATGAAAGATACTTGTGAGGTTTCCTGAGAAGTTCTAGAAGTTTTAACACCTCTTTTGGAAACAAGCATTTGGAGTTTGGCAAAGGAGAAAGACACTGGGCTGGAGAAGAGCCTTTGTCCCAGATATAAATATCTGAGATATAAATATCTGCTGTGGTTTGTCCTCCTCAAGAAAATTTGGGCATCCTGTCAAAAGAATAGCTGCACATGAATTTGCTCATCAAAGCCCAGAGCTCTACCGCTGCCAGAGCAGTAGCAGGAACACTACATGCTGCAGTGGAAAAGCATTGATATGGCCTGGATGCTCCAGCTGGGGTGGGAAAACAAAAGCAAGCCATTCCAGAGATGCTCAGACCATGGTCTGGACAGATAAGTGTTGGAATACTGGGTTGAAGAGTATGCAGAGCTTGTGTGTTCTGTATAGGCACATCCCAGAAATTGGTCTGGATTCAGTGCTCTGTGCTGCTGCTACACCTCTGGCTTTGGGAAGGGGAAAGGAGGGAAACACCTACAGGCAGGTTCCTTATGGAGAGAAACTGGAAGAGGGAAGAAGTGTTATGTTTATCATCAATGCATGCATGTGCATTATAATATAGGCTCTGGTTGCACTATAATATATTTTTCCACCAGAAAGCTTCTGTGTTCAGTGTGGATGAAACAGAATTAATGTTGCAGGGCGTCCCATCAATCTGATGCTGTTGAGTGTCCACGAATATGGAGAGACACCTCACTGTCCTCCTCCAAGGGGCTTGGAAGTTCTTAACTGCCAGTTGGTTGGCCATCAGAGCCAAGCAGGAGATACCTTCATTCAACATCTTAGCCAAGGCATAGCTCTTCTAACAGCACAGCTCTCCTAGTATTACACTGCAATATTAATGTTGGATCTGAGCCCAAATCCTGATGTGGGATTTAACTCACTATTCTGGCCCACAGGCAAACAAGGAATCCTGGCAATACGCTGTAAATGGGCTAAACAGACATAAATCCTGGAATTATTAACATGCTTAGTATCCAAAACTGTCCTAAAAATACAAAGCCCATACCCCTCTCATATTAGCACTAGAAAATATTCATAAAAGAGGCAGCAGGGCTATGAAAGTTGATATTTTATCCATATATATAATCTGTTTTTTTATGTTTTTGCCGTTCAGTTTTGTAAACAGCTGGTAACCAACTGTAATTCAGATTTGAACCTGATCACTTCACTTCTCTTGCTCGTTAGATAAAAATAGAAAAATTGTTGGGCTGTATATTCTTAAATCAAGAAAATATTGAAATTCAAATATTCCTCCTCTTAACAAAACCCTCTGGAAATGCCTTACATAACCATGTAATGAAGATTACAACTGCATTGTCAAAAGGAGCCCAGTGCTAAAATTTGTTACAGAGACATTAGGGTAAGTGTTCCCAATTGTGAGCAGGTGGCACAAACACGAACCCTACTGAGATATAATGAGATGTGTATACATGGGAAGTTTACGAACCTCCTGTGCATCTTTTTGAAAATGACATAAAACAACTTGCAATTAAACTCTATTTGATGCCAGATGAGAAACAAATGTTTGGGGGAAAGTAGTTTTTAATACAATAATAATTCACTTTACATGTGCATGCCAGCAGCTTCGCATGTTACTTCCCCAACCAGCAAGAAGTCTTACAATCATTCAGCAGGGGATGAGATCTTCCATTTCACGTATCTTTACGGGGATATTTCCTCTGAATCGATGCGTTTGCACAATGGCAACAACTCAACGTGCTAGGTCTGCTTTTACACTTCTTTAAGACCCCAACCAGAGGAGAACTCCAGCAGACATTTAATTTTAAGGACATCAGTATTACTCATTAAAGCATCTCTGTTGAAGCCAGAAGCTGAATGTGCTTTGTTGGACTGAAGTCTGATGGTGCAGGACAAGACATTTCCACATTGATTTTGTGAGTGAGATGCAATGGGAGGTGTCACTAGTGTTTTTTATAGAACTGGTTTTCTTCTCTTTCAAAAGCATTGAAACACCTACAAGTGGCATCTGTGATACGCAGAGAGGCATCTCCATTTTTCAAAGTACATAGTTTTTTTCTCTCTGTGAGTGAAATTCCCTGCTTCAGTTGAAGGCACAATTCTTCCAACCCATCTTGAATATACCCAGTGGGGTGCAACACTCCTGCCTTCCAGTTGCGCATCCCATAAACTCTGAGTAGGAGGTGGTACTGTTATCTTTATGTTCATAGGACATATTTTAGTCCAGCGGATATTCTTTCCACTGCTTTCCCAAGGTGGGAAAATGAATCTAAATAACATATCGAATCTGCTTTTGCAAGTTTCTCTAGAACTAAAACAAGATAACTGGCATAAAATATGTATTTAGGGCCAGTTTCCTGCACTGAGGAATTGCATGACCACAGTGAACAGCACAGTCAAAGGCGCAGTATTGCAGCCACCACCTGTTTCTGCTAAAATTCTTAGAAATACTAGTTTCTATACTGTAGTTTGTAAGTAATTGGAAAAAGTGAAACAAAAGACTAGGCAGTCTGGTAGGTATGTTGACAAAGGATTAAGGATTAATATGTTGCTAAAAAGCACTCTTCACTAAGCCTCCTTTTTCCCTTAATTCCTTGTAAATCTTTGTTGTATTTTCGTGCTTATAGACAATCACAAATATCTGGAACTTTTCTCAGCAGCATGAAATGCTGAAGGAAAAGAGATGAGAAGCTGAACGAAGTTTCTGCAATGCATCATTTGACAGGAAGTCAAGTTATCAGAATGAAGCCATATAGGTATCAATCTTACACCCATATATGGTGCACCTCCTAGTTACCATACAGATATGAAAGGGCCATTAGGGCCTCTTATCAGCTGTATATTGGCGTAATTAAAGGATTTGATAGCATTAACCTGAACTGTGAAAGTCTCCAGACAATGCACTCTATCAGTCATCTGACCCTTGAGTTTAAACAGCTACAACAAGAAGACTTTCTCCTCTGCCTTCCAAAGGACACACTGAGCTGCGGAGTTCAGTGGCATTTTAAACAAAAAAGCCTTGATTTTTTTTCTCTTAAAAGCAAACTGGGCTTTTAAATCTAGCCTTCAACAACAGCAGCAAAAAAAAGGCATCTTCTCTTCCCTAATATATTGCTATATTTTAATGAATATCTATTGTAGGTCACTGTAGGATTTATGCTTCTTTTCTTCATGTGTTTTAGTAGCTGTCCCACGTTTTTCATTTTAGCTCATGTTGTTTTGTGGTCAAATGACACATGAGAATTTAGTAACAGCATATATTTCTAGGGTCCTTTTTGTCTCTTTGCCTGCATATCCAAGAAAGACTGATTCTTTCTATCACACACTAAGAAGTTCAGATTTGATCTAGTAGCCTAAGCAAAATCTGAAACTAGGATTTAATTGCCTTGTTGTCTTGTTTTGCAGGGGGTGCCAAAGAAAGTCTATTATTTGCTATCCCAAAGACCTGGTAAATTTACAGCACAGATGATGGGGGACAGCAAAGCAGCTAATCATCAGGAAGATTTAGACAACATTTTACTTTGGGGAGTTTGGATACACCTTTAATTCTTAGCAAAGACTAGTCCATGATCTTGTTTAAAAACAAAATCAAAACAAAACAAAACAAAATTTGAAAATGGGGATGCTGAAAATTGTTCCTAAAGGGATTTTTAATTTTCATCTATGACTTTTTTTGCATCAAAAAATTTAAATCACTCCAATGGAGAATACCTCTTTATCAGTATTTTTGTTTCATACATTGTATTTTTAAAGGACTGTCTGAAGTAGAATAAATAATGCAAAATAATTTCCAGTTTAGTAACTAGGTAGCTGTCTTTGGGTAATTCCCACTGTAGTCATCTCACTCCTAGTTTATCATGGTCAAAAGTAACCTCAACCTATCTTACTCCCAGTCGGCCACACCTCTGCAACACCTTCTTATCTAAAACTCTGAACAGTTCATGGAATTCCTAAGGAATCTTTGAAGTCCTACAAAATTCCTCTCTTTTTTCTTTTTTTTTTTTCCTTCTTTTTTTTTCTGTTTGTTCTCTAGCAGGTTGATATTTCATGGGCTTTTGCCCTTTCTGTATCTGTCGCATTGTACAGAAAGTCCTTTATTTATATTATATAAAAATATGTACACCAGCCACTCCCCAAAAAATCACACCAAAGACTGTAGTCCTTGATATGTGGAGGAAATATAAATTTTAAATTTTCAGAAATCCTCTTTTCCTCCAGACAACTAGAGTCCAAATGTCATTCACTAAAATCCCTCCATCTATCTATCCATCCTTCTGTGTATCTATCTATTTCATATTTATATTAGACACAGTACTGACAGGAAACACAAAGTAAAAAAACAAACCTGGCAGAAGGTGTTACAGCCAGATGTAATGTATGCTTTTTCCATATATAGTAATGCAGTAAAAACATAATTTAACTTTACATTAAACTAAACATCATGTTTAAATTTTTCTCTAATAGAAACCTTATTCTAAATCAGTTACTACGGATCAAGGAGCATGAAATTTTAAAATAAGAATTTTAATTCAGCTGGAAAGCGATGAAGGAGAATTTGATAAATATTATTGTTATCTGTGCAATAAGCAACTTGAATGTTTACGAATGAATCATAAATTATACTAATAAAACAAACAGCTGTGCATGGTCTTACAAGATTGCGATGGAATCATCATGTTGCCCTCAGCTAAAATATAATAACTGTCCTATAGGGTAACTTTACCCTCATTCTCTAAACAGAGCCTAAATAAGCTTGGCACTGGTGTGGTAGAAGTGATATTGAAAAATTTACCTAAATGAATATGACTGTATCTTGATCTCGCATCTAGCATGGAGGAATGATGCTCTGAACAGCAAATCTGACGTTAACTGGATGCATTCTAGTGATTTTTATGTGCTTTGGACAAGTGTGTCCAGAAGTGTGCTTTGCATTGCATAAGCACCCTTTTGGCATGGGTTTCTCACCCCTTCAATGTATGCTATGTGACCATCAAACATATTCCAGAAAAATGTAAAGTCAAATGAATGTGACTGTTGAATCTTAGTATCAAAGGTGTTTGTAAAAATACTTAACAGAAAATGTCTTTAGTCAGTAAAGGACAGAAACCATGCCATGAGGCTCATCTGTTGATTACAACTAACCAATGTGATTCAAGGAACTCTGAATATGCATAAAGAATTATTTCCCATTCATCTGTCACGTTAAAGAGACAATTAGTGAAGGACGTCATGTTAAACTATTAGCAGAAAGAGAGACGGTATTTGTGAAATATTTCTTGTATTGTGAATTCTCTAATAAATCCTGAAGTTTGCACAAGAAATTTTGGTGGTTTACTGGACACTCTGGGTACCATGTAGAAATTGAAATCCTTGTGGAATTATCACAATTATTACTGATAAAAATAGAAAAGAGATAGACTAAGTTCATTGCCGTTCTCCCAAATGCCACCACTATGCAGGCAGCAAGAAGTAGTGAAGCCCCTTACTCAGGCTGTTGTGAGTGTTAACCTCAACCACTGAAGAGGGAAACGAGCACTTTCAGTGTTGCCATCTGCTATTAAGATTTGCTGTTTACGTGCTTGCATATTGGTTGGTTGATTAGTTGCTTGCTTGGTTGGTTGGTTTAGGGGCTATGAAAACTTAGCAAACTTCCTGCATCAGGTCCTAGGAAGTACTTACCAAGGACACTAAATACTTCTGGTGTCCCTGAAAATTGTCTCTGCACTCCAAGTAGCATGGGAGTATGTCTGCATCAACACAAATACTGTAGCAATGAGTCGGCTACCATTCCTTATCACTCTAAACAGGCAATGGGAGGTTTGGGGTATACAAAGGAATTCAATGGGAGCCCATAAAGAACAAGATACACGTCATAAAAAATATTTAAATAACAAAAGTATTTTTATTGTGCAGGGGGAGGGGTTATAGTTTTAAAACAACACATTGCTTCACAGTACTACAGAGTATCTTTGGTATCTTTTGGTATCTTTGTCAGCTTCCAGAAAGGACTCAAAGAAAGTAAGGGTAAAAAATGCTCTCAGCTTACACTTTTGCTAGAACAGAGGTAGAAGAATAAGCCATAGAGTTTGTCTGAGGGTAGCTTAAGCCACTGTGTTTCTGTCGATCTAAAGTTAGCTTCACTGTTTGAGGTACTCATTGTGCTACCTTTACCCAGCACCAAAATGGAGACAAGAGATACAAGATATTTAAATCTAGCACTATTTTTTTTTAATAACAATACATGGAAACATCAACTGTAACTTTTAAGGAAAAAAATACAGTATGACTGTTGTAGCAAATACTCTAAATAATTTGGGTCTGGTCCAGAATAATTTCAAATCTGGAAATTAGTAGTCTTAGAGAAAAAAAGAGGAATTAGGGCATATAATCACATATAAAGGGTATGATTAGAATAATTTAATATTCTAGTTACTAAAGAGTGCTTAATTTTTAAAATCTCCCTTCTGTTTATCACAGCTAATGGAGAACAAAAATGAGAATGTCAGTCTATTATATCCATTTTTCTATCAAGAGTAATCACCGTGTGAAATCCGGGATTGAAGAAATTATGCTAATTTGTGACTTGCAGAGAGAGCAGCAATACAACCTGCAGCTTCCATCAACCTCAGACTTGTTCAGGATGGGCTGGGACAGAAAGAAAATGGTACCATGGTTCAGCATCTCAAGACAGGAGGACTAACACAGATAACATCAACCAGAGCAGCCCTCAGGCTGGTCTAAATTTACTATTTTTTTTCTATAAAATTATTCTGAGATTTGTTCTTAGTCTATGATGTCTTTTTTTTCTTCTATTTGGCTACCCCTTATTTTTTTCTGCTACCGATGCACAAAATGCCATTTCTGACACTTCTGGGAATGCAATACATTATCTTTTGCTTCAGTAAAAGAAGCCATCATTGGTTTTAAGTTATATGTTCCTTGGCTCGATCTTTATGTTTCAAGGTAATTACAGATAAAAGTATCATAAGAACCTTTACATAGCTTCCTACTGCATGCCATCCTCACCTTCTCTGGAACTGGCTACAAGTTGAAGTGCAATAGTGAAAATACATTTAACTTCTTAATTTTGCCAGTTCACTAGTAAGCTGTGAACATCAAATGTTTTAGTGGGATTCATGCCTTTTAAGAATACATGCCATTTTGCATTCAGCCCACTGTACACATAACATAATTCATATTATCTGGTGCGCAGAAGACAATCAAAGAAGTGAACTTTGAGACCTACAACCAATTATATTGTTTGGCTGAAGCCTGCCTTCAATGGAAAACATAATATATTGTACTACTGTTAAAGCTGCTGCTGCTACTTGTAATAATACACTACAAGAAAAAAAATCCTCACAATTTCTAGTGAAAGCATTAAGTAATGAATTATATCTCAAAATGTTTTCAGAGTCTACAGGCATTTCCAATATTGAATTATTTGCTTCTGACCAGAGATGAGACCAAAGCTGCACACCAAATCCAAGCCCTTGAAGTCCATCTTTGCTGCTGACACCTCCTTATCTGTTACTCCATGTAATTCTTTGTTGTGGGGTTTTTTTCATGCATGGTATGTCACTTCGGGAGGTAATGCTCCTAACATTGCAGGGTGGCATGCGGCTGTCAGGAACAAAAAGCAGCTTCATGAAAGATGATACAGTGATGAAAACTGTATCTCTGATTTCTCTGTCAATCTGTATAGGTAAAGACTGGGGGATCAAATCAGTTGTAGGGGAAACATGCAGTTTAATCAAAACCTAAAAAATGTACATTGGTGAGTGTCATACCTTCTGGAAGTTTATTTTAGAGCCAAAAAAAAAAAAATTCCAGATTTTTTTTTTCATAACCCCTAGAAACAATGCTCAGCCCACTCCCTGTCTGAATATAAAAATATCTAAGAAATAAGGGGCTGGTAACAAAGCAATCAGGCATTTCGGGTAACGTAACTGTTACACTGCAGATCTCTTAGCTGTAGTTCAGAGGCAGTGCATCAGTTTCAGAACTGTGAAGTCTAAAATATGCCATCTGAACATTTTGGGGACTTAGTAAATCTCCTAAAACAGAAACAAGATATCTTCCACAATGTTATTCTGACTGCCTGTATTTCACAGGAAATGTGAGAACATCACTCAGTTGGGTGGTGATCCCCTTTCTTGACCTTGCATCCCTTGAGACGGTCTTCATCACTACTTACGGGGTGAGGAAGAGTGGCACTGGAGACCTATAATCCCACAGAGCAAGCCAGCCTCAAGCTGGATGATAATGGACATGTATTTTGAATTTATATTTGCCTATCGGACTGTTACTGGCCCATGGATATCTTTGAGGTCTAAAATTTTAAAGCCAGGAATGGACTATTATGATTTTCTTGGTTGACTGTAACACACATGAGAGAACCTTATCCAGTAATTCCTGCATTAACCCCAAATAATTAATTGAAATTCCTCCATATTTTAGGCTTATTCATCATCTATTTATAGTAAAGTAAACCTCTGGCACTAGGATTTTGGTTACCATGCAGCAGGATTTTTAGTGCCAAGAAATTTCCTGCTTCAGTTCTCACAGAGCTTACCACTGTGGAATCTGTGCAAAAATGGAGGAATTGTTTAACTGTTGGAAATGTCCTGAAATCAGAACACAGTCTGAAACTCCAGATATCCCTAGGTTGGATGGCAATGTAATTCAGTCTAATAAAACATCTCAGATTAGTTACAGGATGGCTTGAGGTTATCATTGCTTAGGGGATGATCTATTGCCCGGACCTCTTCCAAAGGGTGTCACTTCAAGAGGGACTTCCATTCGCACACGCATGAGATGGAGAGCAGCCGGCATAGCAAATGAATGCCATTTGCTATCATGGTTTGAGGTCTTCCTTTTACAGAGACGTCTTCTTCCATAACCTGACAGGGCCTGGGAACTTCTCACTTGAGTTGGAGTTGACAGTTTGCAGACCAGAGACACAAGTTATGTTTTCAGCACTCTCAGAGAGGCTCTGCTCTCTTTGATGAGAAATATGAAACCCAGCATTTTCCAACTATCAGTTCCAACTGTTTATAGGGTGGTCAGTAGGTCAAGAGAGGTTCTCCTCCCCCTCTACTCTGCCCTGGTGAGACCGCATCTGGAATATTGTGTCCAGTTCTGGGCCCCTCAGTTCAAAAGGGACAGGGAACTGCTGGAGAGAGTCCAGCGCAGAGCCACAAAGATGATGAAGGGAATGGAGCATCTCCCTTATGAGGAAAGGCTGAGGGAGCTGGGTCTCTTTAGCCTGGAAAAGAGGAGACTGAGGGGTGACCTAATTAATGTTTATAAATACGTGAAGGGTGAGTGTCAGGAGGATGGAGCCAGGCTCTTCTCTGTGACATCTAGTGATAGGACAAGGGGCAATGGGTTCAAGCTGGAACATAGGAGGTTCCGCTTGAGTATGAGGAAAAACTTCTTTACAGTGAGGGTGACAGAGCACTGGAACAGGCTACCCAGAGAGGTTGTGGAGTCTCCTTCTCTGGAGACATTCAAAGCCCGCCTGGATGCGTTCTTGTGTGATCTGATCTAGGTGTCCTGCTCCGGCAGGGGGATTGGACTAGATGATCTTTCGAGGTCCCTTCCAATCTCTAACATTCTGTGATTCTGTGATTCTGTGATTCTGTGATAGGGAGAGAATGGGCAGTGGGCTACAGTAACACTGTGCTTTCAACTTGTCGTTGAAAAGATATCTGTGCAATACTAAATGGATTCCAGATTTACCATTCTCACAGGGTAAAACCAGCAACAAAATACATGTGTGTGCTTCACTGGGGAAGTGATCACATTCTGCCTCCTCTGTTCCTATGTTCTAAGTGGAGTATCTTAATATTGCACTCCCAACCACACCAGTATATTGTGCAGATATGTCTAGCTGCTTCTCAAGCACTGAGTATGGTGTACACGGTGGTAACATGAAGATCAGCTTCAAAGCTTGCCTGAGACACTGGGTAAATCTTCAGTTAGCAAATTTAAAGAATCATCCATGTTGCCATGGCTACACTACCATTAACTCAAGCAGGTAAGCTTGGGGATGTCAGTATGATCTCTGGTGGTATTCTTTCTTCTTGTAGGCGTACTTTCATATCTCTCCCCATGCCAAAGGACATCACAGCACCTCCCATCAGAAAAAGACTCAGGCTGGAGCTGGGTAGGTGCTAGTGAAGTGACTAGCAGAAGCCTGCAGAGATACCCAAATGCACACTCAGTACCTGCATTCTTACACTAACACAGCGGTGCTATAAATTATACTGGAGCTGGGATGGATATTAGCTTTTGAAGGACTGAGCTATTTAGCTTCGACAAAAGCAGTTTTTCATCCTTTTCTTTTTGGGGTTCAGTTCAGCTAAAAGAATTCAGCTATGTGCATTCACAAAAAGAAACAACATGTTCATTTCCCTGCATTCACTGCTTACAGCTTTCTCTCTTCTTACTTCTCTGGAGTCAGAAATGCCATTCCTACCTAGCACAGACCAAGCTGGGAGTCCAACTGCCTTTAGGACACAGGAAGAAAAACGAATCACCCAAACTAATAACAGTTATATTTAAGACAATGGCATCTCGGATGCTCAGCTATCATCTCAGTATGTTTTTGCAGACCAGCACCTCAAAACCCATTAATGGAACTATGAAAATGAGCAAGAAATACAACCCATGCAAAAAATTAGAAGCAGTGTACAAAAATCTACTCTCTTGTTTCAGATACTCATGAATTTTACCTGAACCTCAAGGTAATATATGTATCAACAAAGAAGTCAGGAGAACAGGACAGCTGCATCCAAAGTCAGAGTACAAATTAAAGTGGCAAGCGAGCAAACATGAACAAAGGCTTATTTCACATTATTTAAGAAAATAAGCTGTTTAACACTAAACAGTCTTCTGAGGCTGCTGAAGCACTAGTATTTTAGGTCACACTATTTTCACTTTGATATACACAGAAGAGGTGATACAACAGACTGTGGTGGGAAGACAGGTTTGGCACACCAAGAATAAACATGCATGGCCAACAAGTGGATAGTTATTCAGTGCATGAAACTGATGGCTCAAAATATTTTGCTGTAAAAACACAAGTCCTTACAAAACAGGCTCAGTGAAGAATGTGACAAAGATCTGGCATGAACAGGAGTATTGTAAGGGAGTTGGTTGCAAGGCATTGTTTCTCCAAATGCATTTTGCTGCTCACATCTGTCCTGAGTAAGCTCAGAGGGACTCGTGATGCACCTTTATCTACCAAAGCAGAAGGTGAATGTTAAGGGGTGGCTACTGTAAAGAATGCCCTTATCTCACAGGGGTATTCTTATAATCTGTAATTTGATTGCTTAGTTAGAGCCTAGAAACTATAGCACAGTGTGACAATCACACCTAGATTTCCAGTTCAGCATTTATTTCCTGTCAAGTGCCCTATTCAATCTCCACTGAACGTAACAGGGGTCTTTCTCTTCAGCTTCATTCGCTTTTGGATCAGGATAAGTATATCCTACTTAAGAAGCCACAAGATTATATCATCTTTAAAACTGGTTAGGCACTGTTTAATGGATCAGTAATGGCCAAGGGCAGAATAATTAAAGCAGTATCTCTGTGGACTTAAGGAATTAGAAGAAAATGGAATTTACGGAAAAAAATTCATTGTAAGAATTAAAACAATTTTCCTGCAATTGATCTGATATGCAGATGAATGCACCTTTACTAAAATTCATCTCTCCGCTCTCCTACTTGACAGAGAACTTTACCCCAAACCCATTAAAACAGTAGAAAGACAAGTATGGGTATATCCATAATAATTCACAGCCTTCTAGTTTCACATTCAGTGTTCCTCATTCTCCCTTCTTCATCAAATACTTCTCTTGGGGAACAACAGTAATGTCCAAAAGTGTGCATCTCTGAAATGCTGTTCAAATATCGGATATTTTTGTCCCACATGTATCAAAACATTGTATTTCAGGAGTATGCTGTTTGACCTGGGACTCCACCAGCATATAGGTCTTACAAACAAGGGGAGAAGCTAAAAACAGTGAAAAAACCTCTTCGAATTTATAAGCACAATATACACACTGGTATGCCATTGTCAGCTCTGATTAAATGAGGCTCAGAGAGATGGCAATACAGCAAGCAGTGCTACAGAAGAGTTTGGAGATCTGCTGTGCAGTAATTTAGAGTCTGCAACTTCATTATTTATGGAGGAAAAGGATATCTCAGAAATATTCATATATTAAGATCAAGCGATTAACCTGACATGATAAGTACGGTTCCTGCTCAGTAACCAGCAGTCAGGTGTATCAAAGCAAGCTGAAAGCACACGTGATATGTGCAAAAATGAAATGTACATACATGCCAATGTATGCCCATATTGCACACCCTGCTGTGGATAGGTTTTGAATACAACTGATACCTTTACTTCAAACCATTGACAGGAACTGGAGGGGTTGCCTATCAAGGATAATGCCCTCTCATTAGACACTGTGATGTGGGTAGACGCCAAGTGACATACAATGGTATCATGTTGTTCAAGACGCAGAGGATGGTGTGATCAACGTATCTTTCAAAGTACAACAGAAAAATTCAATCACCCACAAACACATGGTTTTCTTCCAGGGCTACAGTATTTCTGACTGCCAGAGCAACCACCTAAACCAATCTGAACCAGCCTGGGGGAAGCACAATATGCTGCCAAACATTGCGTCTGAACTAGGGTTTTGCACTCTTTAATCTGTTTGGCCTCTCTAATTCTACTCCGCTAAAGCTGGAACTTTCTGAAGAAAATAGTTTTCATTTCTAAGGCTAGAACGAAGAACATACTTTGTGCTGCCAGTCATGCCAGCCATTATTGATTGATTTGTGCAGTAAAGAGAGCTTAGAGTTGTTAATTGCTGTTTTCTGCTTGTGTGTATTTTTATGGTGCGAGCTAACGGCAGGAAGAGATGAGGATGGTTCTGCTGAAGGCCGAGAACAGTGCGGACTGCTAAGCAGTAGCATGTGTGAGCGGAAATGAATGACTGAGAAAAGAAGATCTAGCGAGATGTAATTAGCTTTGAACTACAGCTTCCTCTTCATTTTCAGTCAAATGTGTTCCGAGGAGTATGTGTCTTTTGTTGGGAAAATGCCAAGTAAAGACGGGTGGTAGCATTTGTGCCGCAGTGAAGAATGAAGATGAGCAACATTTCTAGGTTTCATTCCAAGATATATAGACAAACACGAAAAACTTGAAAGTACTTGTGGGCAGAGATTTTTTTTTTTTCATGTGTTAAAGTTTTGCTCATTCTTATAAAATTTTTATTCCATTCTAAAAGACAGGCCACCGTTTTCCTCAAAAAAAAAAAAAAAAATCAGGAAACCTCAAAATAGCCATTTTTCTGTTTTAATTTTTAAAATTCCTGTAGCTTTAAATGAATGACAGCACAGAAATATGCAGATGGTCATTTTGATTGTTTTCTCAAACAATCCAAAGAACAAAGTATTCAGTGGCTATTTAGGACTGCAGTAGTTCCTTCCCTGGCTTCTCCGTATCAAAAACCCCTCCACACTGATTCTATTGTACTTAATATCTCCCATTGTTCCTCCTTATTAGGGAGTTTTATTTCTGCCCATTGAGTAAAATGACCTAATAAAAGGAAATTTTGAATAATATAATCTTTTTTTTTTTCTATAGGAAACTATTTTCCATCTCTTATGCCAAGGTGATTCAGTTCATTTTGCTCCATTAATTAGAACATCCTGTTTAGTCACTGGTGAAAATGAAATCTTAAGCAGAATTCAGCTGATACCATAGCATTTTCCAGCTGTATTCTTTCCACATCCTCACCGAGATGGTTTTCTCCCAGACACCAGTGGATTCCTCTTTACAGAGAGGCCTTCAGGAACAGAAAACTTTTGACTTCTGTTCACTCCGTCCCTGACATTTTCATCTGGGGAAAAGAGGAGACAAAGACTGTTTCCAAATCTTTTAGGGTCTCCTAGTTAACAAGTCTTCCTGAATACAAGAGACGCACGTATCGATGTTATGAGTTGAAATAAATGTTCCAGAATCTCTCCATCCATGAAGATTTACTAATCTGCTTATGCCAGTTGCATGAGTCATTATGCTCTTAAGAGCAAGTGTTAGCAAAGAAAAACTTCAATTCCCTTTTGACAGCAAATCCGTTGCTGTGATGCACCACAGTGTTCAAATAGCCTTTGATGAGTGGTTTTACCATTCCAAACTGTTTAAAACACTCACTCTCATAAAATATTAAACAACTTTGCTTTCTCTTGCAGGAAAGTAGGGGGAACCTTCCTAATTCATTTACAAAGGTCTGACTCAACTGCCACATTCATTGCATTACTTAACCAATTCCCATACATACAAAAACTTATTTCCCGCCAAATGTGTCCAAATTAATTGCACAATTTGGTGTAAAGTACAGAAAATCTATTGCATATAAAAAGATACATGGTATGTGCATTCTGATACTAAATGTATTTTCAAAGTATTTTGAATTGTTTCCAAGAAATTATATATAGATGTTGAGTTTCTTCAAAGAAGCCAAGCCCTTTAACCAACAATTTTATACAGTCTTGTTAAATAAAATTTTAAAACTTATACCATCTAACTACAAGCACAGTTTGCCACTTAGAATAAACTCAAGGCATTATATGCTAGCAGTAAGTGAGCTCTCTTATTGCACGAGTTAATCGTGTTTAACTTACCACGGCACATGATGTTATGAGTCAGCTCTACAAGTCTGATGTAGTTCAGAAATTCTCCATAAAAACTGAAGTGGAAAAGCATATTCCCTGTCTACATACAGGAATTCGTATATTTAATTCGCATTTCTGTTCTACTTTATATTTTATGCTTGCATATTGGCTCCCAAGCCATTTTCTGTAAAGGCTCACTGGCATCTGGATATATTATTCCAAAAGTCAGCAGAACAGCAGAGTCTTATTCCTACTGACTTCTAGGACCTAGCCAAAATCAGAGTCGGCCTGAGTTTCAGGCTGGAAGGCTCCCCAGGTGGTTGTCAGGTTCTGTCCTTCCTCTTTGTCTTGCAGTGATGTGATGGGTTATGGAGGATTTGAGCACTGTTTTTAATGAGTGTTGCACCTGGAATTTACTGTCAGCTGTTCATTAGCCACGTATGGTGATTTTAGCTTTATATTTCCATTTACTCTACTGTGAAAGTAAGGCTTATTTCCACCTTCTCCTCAGCTATTATTTCCTTACATGATATGAGGTCTTTTTCCATTACATAGTGGAAATAGTCTTTCTTAGTACGATTGTTATTCTTTAAAGCATTAAATTAACTACTTTAATCCCATGTTGGTAGCAAATTTCAGGAAATTCTTTTTTAATCTTTCCTCCTTTCAGAATAAGAGTGAGGTTAAGGTATACGCCAAAGATTTCAACATTTGGCACACTCAACATTCAAGCATTCGCTTGAAGGAGATAAGAAAGTAAGTCTCTAAAATTTACACCTTTATTATGTATACATAATTAGAAAAAAGTTTTAAAGTGCCAGCTAGTTCAGTATAGGCACGTTCACCTAAATTAACAATTAGCAGTAGCAGAGAAGGGCGACCAATCAATGTATGTCTGTGCAACAGTGGACCTGAACAGCAGCTTTGGAGATGCCCACAAGCTTCACGCCCTCTGCTCGATGCCTGTTGTCAGTTATCTGTTTCTCTGCTCAAATACTCTCTGACTGCTGGATGTGCTTCTCCATCCCTTCTCTTCTGCCAAGTCTGTTCACCCTGCAAGGAAAAGGGGTCCCGCTATTCCTGAGGATGTTAAAACACTATGCACTCACAGTCCTCCTGCAGAAAATATTTCACTCATTTAGAATTCAGCTTAGATAATTGATAATGTTGCAGAACCTGACAAACGTATGGTCTCTTTTAATTGAAAAACTTCCAGCAGGTCTGTAATGTTAAAAAAAAATTACTCTTACAAGCTTATTCTCCTTTTTTGACTGTTTCTGAATGTCCAGCACAGAGGCCCTATGTGAGCTACTAGGACTCTACACAAAAGTGAGTATTCTTTCAAAAATAAATTCAAATTAAATGTAATCCTTTTAGCTTTGCCACTTTTCAAGAGCAAATGTGTAGCAACTCTACAATTAGCTCACATTTCTTCTCTAAAATACTAAAGGAACTCACAGATCTTCAGTTGCCATTGAAATGTCTCTGTAAACTGTGCAAACTTTCACACGAAAGATAATTATGAAAGTGCTAACATTCATTTGACCACAACCAATAAATAATTTATGAACTGGGTGTTTGAAATTATGCAAATATTATAAATACTTTTTGTTGCCTGTACATCTGAGTAAGTATGATTCAGAAGAAAGTGTGCTATGGATTAATAGATTCAACATTTAGCAGATTTGCATTTTTACAGTGTTATTTTCTTTGCTGGTTCCTACTATCTTTAGTATCATAGCTTGGAAAACAACTCCTGACAATACTGTCTCTAAGTGTATTTGAATATCCTGGCATCCCTATTCATCAGCCTCTTTAATGTTTAAAATATTTTTTCTTTCCTTCCAGAGCTTTTTATAAAAGGGAGAGAGAAATGGTAGTATCAAGCTCACCACAAGCCCTTTCGGCTCCCCTACCTCCTGTATTTATTTATTTATTTTATATCTGCTTGATTTGTGTACTGGTTTGTGGTAAAACTAGTTCTGGTGCCACTGTGAATGTAATGCTAGCCTTCAGCAGATGGCTATTGTTATCCTTATTGCCTAAGTACTGCGAGAACATTGATTAACACATTTGAAAACCAGGGCAGATCATTATGGTCAATTGGTCTGACCTTTGGCATGATGCAGGTTGTGCTCCCCAGTAATTCCTGCAACAAGCCCAGTCATCTATGACTAATAAGCTGTGGTTGCACTAATGACACTTTTTGGCCACTGTCCTCTAACCCATGGTCATGCAGAACAAAAAGCTCGTGCGAATTACATCTGCGCAGAAGAATATTAGAGTTGAGTGCTTAAGTCAGCTTAGCAAATTTGTCTGTACAGCATGGCCTATTGTAAAGGTCAGAGAGCATTTTTTATGCCTTTGCACCATTATGGACAATTATTGTTTGATCTTCTCGCCTTCAGTCATACTAACACAGTTGAGTTTTGCATTCTGGTTGTCAAATACAGGAAATAAGAAAAAAAAAAGTACATTTACAGTGTAGTTCACTATGATATCTGACAGAGATCACAGATATTCTTCCTTTTTTCTTTCCAGAGGATTTGTAATTTGCCTGAGCAAAATGACCTTCCAGTTCTAAGCAAATGCTTAGAAACATATACAAAAGGCTACATACATTTATCATCCTATGTAATGTATTTACTGCCAAACCCCAAATCACAGGAAACATATGTAGTTTCATCTTCTGTTACAGCAATGAAGAGCAAAGCTGCAAGAACCACTAAGGCTCTATAAATTATTCAAGAGAGCCTGTGCTCTGCTTCATGTGACCACAGGTCTGCTGGTTGCCTTTTTGACAAATCTGTAAGAAATTCATGTCTCCACTTGGCTGTTTTCATGTTCCCAGCCCAGCTGGATCCAAGATTCAGTGTGGAAATCAGTATGGATGCAAAATGGGCTGGCACTGAGGAAATGGTTCACACACAACCCAGGACGCTCCAGCTTGTGAGATCTGCCCAACAAACTGGGTGACAGCAGAGTAGTATCTATGCTTTACATAAACTTTCGTGTTACACGGCTCACCCAGTGAAAGGAGGACGCAATGATATTTTATGAAAAAAATACTCCAACAAACATAAAAAATTAATCCATGGAAATATAAAATTTGCCTGCAACAAGAGCTTCATTTTTTTTTTTTTAAAGCCTCTTGCTGACTTCTATAGGAGTCACCAAGCTTCCCATACACAGGAGACTTGGTCTCTAGCTTCGCAAAGGTCACTGCTCCACATGGAGAAAAGCACTAAGGACAGAGGCAGTCCCAATGAGTATAAATAGTTTCCAGCAAACATTGGGCAACTATTTGGAGAACAAAAATAGCCTGTGTGCGAGGCTGTGGGGGTGGGTGAGGGTAGTACAAGTGCCAATTCAAAGCCAGAGGCTGGCTGACCTAGATGGGCTTCCTGACCTTTTTCCATCCTGAAAGCCTCCCCGTTCCTCGCCGGACTGGAAGTCGTCTGGCTGTAATTAGGGGCGGTTGCTGCTTTCTCTGGCTTCCTCCTTCTGCACGTTGGTTGTGTTTGGCATGAAGCAGCAATGTTTGAAGAGTGTTGTTGCCCCCCCCCCCCCCTCTCCCTGCTCCAGCATATGGTTAAGCCAATCAGTGGAAAAAATGACAATACTGTCTGGCATGGAATACAGGTGTTAAAATACCTTTATTAAAATAGAGGAAATAACACCTATTAGGAAGTGACCCTGAACTCACACATTTTATTATGGGTGGGAGAAGGCATTTTCCTTTCAGCATACTGTAAATGCTCTTGTTTCTTTCACGGTATTTAACAGTAGGAAAGGGTGCAATCTATTTTTATTGCATACAATTTTGTTGTAGACTCATGGAGTGCTGAACAATGACTTAGCAGGTTTCTTTTTTTTTTTTTTTTTTTTTTTTTGCGGAAATTTAGCCAAATCATAAAAACAAACTTTTAAAAAAACTCCACTGGCAACTTTCCAGCAACAGTGTGTAAGGTTGTTCCTGTAGAGCTATAAAGAAGGAGAAGAAAAATCATCAGTCAGACAAAATTCAGCTTGACGACCTTCTTTGGAGTTTCTTCTGAGAAATGATATTCTTCTTTATCAAGCAGGAGCACAGGCACTCAGGAGGAGGGAGGGAAACCTCACTCATGCTCTTCTGAAATGTGTCCTTGCTGCTGCCTGTGTGCACACCCAGCTGCTGGCGCAATCATGCACATCGAGCATTCACAATCATACAAAACCTCTTCAAAGGCATCACCAGTGCCCACTCGTCCATCTCCAAATGAAAAGCACACTGGGTGATTCAACATGTGTGTTTCTGCTTTGGGCTTGAACAAGAGAGCATTATTTCAGAATGATCCCGAAAATATGTTCCTAATATACAGAGATGAAAGAGTATTTCACATACAAGAGGAAATATTAAAATGTCCATCCATTTCGCTTCACGTTGTTAAACACTCGGGCTCTGGTTCAGGAAAGCATTTCAGCACGTACCTAAGTGCTAATGCCTGAACTGGAAGAATTAGACCATCCAGGACAAGGAGATACAACTTGCAAACACCAGTTACTTTCTGTATATGTGTGTGCACGTGCATGCATGCGTGTATACTATTCACCAATAAAGTAAAATGCGGAAACCAGTGATACTTAAAAGAGCAGAAGATGAAGAAAACACCAAATTGTGTATAATTTTTGCAATATATTTTTAATCAGAGAAGGAAGCCTAATTTTTGACTGAATGTGAGATACTAAAGAAAAATAAACTCTGCTCAGAGTTCAGCCCAGCAAGACATCTCTATGGAAAACGAATAACATTCAGTGCTGTGAAACCCACCACTAGAAAACATTTTTGAATTCTGTGGCTTTGGGGGTAAATTGTTTACAGAAGAGGGGGGCATAAAGAGCTTTGTGATTAACTTTTCTGTTGATCAGAGCGGGGAGGTGGATTTTAGTGCAATGACCTTCGCAAGGGTCAGCTGCAGCCCCATGCAGGTTCAGCACGCAGCGTGGTGGCCATGCACAACCCGAGGGACACAGGCATCTAAGAAGTAAAGAAAACAATCAGGTGATTAAGAGATAGCAATAGGGAATAGCTCACAGTTGTCTTGCAAACTAAGACATGGAAGAATGTGTTGAGACTTGGTGTCTCCCAGGGGAGACAGGAGGAAGAGCAATGGAAGGGGGTGATATGGGGCAAACAAGAAGCTCATGGACTGTTGAGGTATATCCAAGGTATTTTTGAATGGATAAGTACAGTTAAGGTTAAGGTCAGCCTGACCCTGAGAATTGGAGAGGCATAACCAGGGCGGAAGAAAACAGCAGTCCAACAGCAGGGCTCCAAGTTTTCCAGGGTGTGCATACTAAAAAAAAATTTACTCCTGAGAGTATTTTCACCCTATTGTTTCTTTAAATGGAAAAAGTAATTGATAATTCTTTATTTTTTTTCCCTGTTACATTACTATTGCACTCAGCACTCTTTCTGGCACAAGTAGTTGCTTCAACACAGATTTTTTTAAGTTTGTTTTCTGTCTTGGTATAAATTATGCAACCCCTCTGAAACATTAGAAAGGAGCTAGGAGCAACAGTAGGAGCACAGGGTAGGACTGAGACTGTAGCGGTGGGGATGGGAAGTGTTAATAAGTATTGATGTCTCTAATGCCTATGGGTCTGAGAGGGGTTTTTTTGTGGTTTGGGGTTGAACTTCTTTTGGGGAGCTGATGCTTAGAAGTAGCCTTTCCTCTGTCAACCTCTGAGTGACTCTTTCTTGACAGTCCTTTTACTCTGACATTATCATCATGATGCTTAGTTTGATTTTTAGATGTAATAGAATGTATAGAGAAATTGTAATGTATGGGAATGTAATAGAGAAAGATGATTCATGGTCAAAATTCAGATATCTAGTGATGTACCCATATTTGCAATTCAGCATTGCTCAGTTTTGTTTCTTCAACTGGTCTTCTTAAGCTGGCAGGTCCCTGCAAATTGGAGTGTATTCACTTCTTCAAAATGTAGTACATGAGCAGGAAAGCTTCATGCTAGGATTTCCAGCCTTTCCACTACAGCTACTAATGTAGCTGTACAATGACAAAAAAATATCTTCAGTATAAAATACTGCCAAATGACCCCACTACTTCATTTAGTCAAGATGACCAAAAATTCAAAAATTTATTTATGCATTTTTAAACATCACAGACTGATATTACACTGCCATTTCTTTAGTAGAGAAAACTCAAAAGATTTGATACAGCATAAAACTGAAGGTAGAGTACTATGTATAGTCTGCAAAGGAAAAAGTAACTTTTGGAAAGATTAATTTCCCTAGGTTTCAGTGAGATAAAATAGTCTTCTGAAAAATTGACTACCATGTTTTGGCTGTGAGCACCAGAGAAATACCACAAATAAAATATTTGCATAGCTTATGAAACACTCAAGTTGAATATTAAAAGCATCTGTTTTCAAGGAATATGCTGTAATTAAAAGGACTTGAAGTGAATCAGAAGTTCAGATTCCCCAAACATTAAGCACGCCATAAACAAGTCAATTGACTGGTTCAATGTACAGTGTAATGGATGGACTCCTACATTACAAGGCAATCATTCTCTCCTGGGGCTCTATGCCTTACATAAACCACATCAGTAAAGCAGAAATGGTTCACTGGCTTAGCCTACCCTCCAAGATTGCATTAAGCTAGATTACTACTGTAGCATGATATGGAGGATTATTCTGTCTTTCCCTATATTTTGTGTGTGTGTGTATGGGTTGTGAAGCTTTACATATTTCAGTCCTGAAGACAAACCAATACAGGAGACAAAGATCTATCCCATACAGTCATTATTTACCATTGGCATGGGAGATAATCTGGCATACGGGACAGAGAAAAAAAAATTTTTAAAAAGGGCAAAAATTAATAGAGTAAGGATCATTACAATACCATGAGGGAACTAGACGGGTACTTTGGGTTGTGCCCTGAACCCCTGCTGCTCTGTGAAGAAGCTCCAAAAATCAGTTAAAACAATCCCTTGAAATTTTTCTTGCAGCTCTGAGACCAACAACATCCGGGGACTTTATTAGAAGCAAAACTGGAGAATGGTAATGACCATCAAAATGTTTTGTCATTACAGCGCCTGCTACCTGCAGGTCTTCTCTGGATACCTAATGCCTGACATTCACTTCTGCTGGGTACTTTTTGTGCAGCCTTTTTCCTCACCCATGAAAAGCAACCACACTGATATTCAAAGTAGTTTCACTTGCATCTGATCCGAAGGGGGAGTCACGTTCTTCTGGGAAATCTTCTGCATTGCAAAGAAACAGCAGTTCTGGAAGCAGTTGGGTTTTTTGGTAAAGATTTTAAAATACTTTGTGAAAGGACAAATCCTGAGTGACACACACGAAAACAAGCAGAGATGTAGGCATGCGTCATTTTCTCGTGTGCAAATTCAGTGGGTAAATGTGCAGAATGTGAGTCACCTAGACACTTCTGAGCCCTCAAGTTTTCCTCCTCATTCAGCTTTAAGACCTCTTTGCACTGGTACTTGTAAGCATACCTGAAGGACACAAAGCAAAGTGATTGCCCAAGAGGAACGTACATCTCATTTACGTTAATCTAAACCTGTGTTGGCAGGCCTCACCTGAATCCTGGGGACCCCTCAATCCGAGCAGAAACATTCACTCTTTAGTTTATAATCACACCGTGACTCAGGCAGTCTCTCTTAAAAAACTATTGTAAAGCTTCAATTCATTCGGAAGGGATCTGCCCTCAATTTGTTCATCGCAGCGATCTGAGCATTCACACAGCAAGAAGACGGCGTTGCTGCTTGTATACCAACTGTGAGATGTAATGGGAAAAGGGTGAGCTTCTGCAATTGCCATGTTCCTAGACCCAGTCCTGGCAGCAGCCATTTTAGCAAAGCACGGGGAAAGCAACCATTTTGCAGAAAAACTGTTTTCTGTGGCAACAGAGATATAGAGGAAAATTTTTTTTTCTTGCTTTGATTTGGACTTAAAGAAACAAAAGCATATTAAGGGATTCAGGCAAATACAGAGGCTCCCTCCTTTTTAGTACATTCCGGAGAGTCGTCAGATATTAGTGTGCAAAGACAGCAGCTAATTCTAAAATCTGTTTAAATTGTTAAAGTTATGTTAAACTTGAAGGGATTCTGCTTCACACTGAACTCATCCTGCCAGTATCACAGTTTGTATGCTACACTTCTAAATGGTTGTTACCAGCTGTGAGATTATAATGAGTCCATAGTGATTACAGAGCCTGATCCAACTCCTCATTGAACTTAGTGGCAATCTTCTTGTTGACTTCAAAGGCAGTTGGACCAAGACCTAAGTTAGGGCTTCAAAATGTCAAGTCCTGTGAAAATTCTATTGTACAAGCCAATGATAAATGCAAATGCAGATAATGCACCAAAGAAATATTAAAATTGAAGACTTAAACCCCCCCAAAGCAAGAGGACTGTAAATTAATCCTATCATAGCAAATTATCCCAGCCCTCCTGGGTGGCACTTGTAGGCTATATTGCAGCTACATTCACTTTTCTTTACTGAAACTTTAATTGTATTCCATTTTTTCCTACTTTCCCTGATACATTTAATATATCAAACAATATATTAATTGGCTGCTGAGCAGAGCTTTTGATCTGGCTGACCTTCGGTGTGCACCGACATGTAATGATGGCAACCCTCAGCAGCCCAAGCAAGATCTGCCTGAAATTCTAATGACAATTTTGAGCTCCCTCTCCCTGAGCTTCTTTGATGGAGTTGACTGCCAAAGGGAACAAAGCCCTTTTTCATGACACACTATTTCCTGCAGGAGCAACGGAGAAAAAGATCATTCTTGAAACTCAAGTCTAATTTGATGAGCAAGTGTTTACTCCAGAAATTACTCTGAGGAACAGATGATTACTGCAAATGTGCTGAGGCAGTTAAGGGATGGATTAGAGTCAGTGGCTATCCTGCAGCAAAACTGGGGCTTTTTGCTAAATGCAGGGGACTACATTTTAAGGACAGAGGCTGTGACATAACATGGCAAATCATTTGATAGCTGCACTTCCAGGCATGCAAGTACATCCTACCATCTACAGCCACCTGCACACCACCCACATAAGCTTCCTGTGCCTCCATTCTCCATCCATATAATGTGAGAATGGCACGACACTACTTCTCAAGACGCCTGTGGGATTAATTACTTTGAATCTTATAAGTACCCTGACACGGTGTTTAATAGAGCCACATTAGTAGCTAAGATAGATTTGAGGCTTCTTCCTGGAGGTTCTGAGGAACAGAGCACAGCATCCCAGTCTGTCTTCATACTCTAGAGGAAGGGAAAGGGTCTTGTCCTAATGTTCATTCTTAGTTAAAAATCTGTTCTTGTGGTATATATCAACACAGTATGTGCCATTGATAAACAATTTTTCTTGGCAGTGAACTAAAATGTTCAAACTTTTCAGGTCTCTCTTTCAACAGGCTAGAAAGACATGCTGTTAGAAGGGCATGCATGACAGGACATATTAGCAATTCATCGGCAAATTATTTGATTTCATCTGAACCCTGTTCTGATTAACAAGGGAGAAAAGCATTCCACTAGACAGAACATTGATTGAGACTGAGCAAAGAATTGTGTTAGATAAAATCCTGTCATGCCTTTCTTTTTGTTCCTTACTAGTTCTTTCTAAAGAATATTAGCAACTACACTGGTATATTATGTTCTTCTTACTCTTTGTAGTTAACAGTGTGCTAAACAGTGTTACAAATAAATCAAAGGCTGAGAGATTTCCATCTTTTAACAATAATAAATACACTTCTCTTCTACTACTTTCTGAAATCTAGATAAATTGACATCATCTTTTTGTAAGCATAAAAGGCATTCTGTCCTCCTTCTCTGTTTGATATCCTTAAGCTATTATTATTATTTGTTTGTATTACAGTAGCCGTCAAGCCACACACAATCAAGACCCACCGTAATATACACTGAACATAGCACAATATCAAACACTCCTTTTTTTCTAGAAGTTTACGATATAGTAACCAGCAGAAACATTATAAAATTATCCCTATTTTGAAAGTAGGATAGTAGATGTGTAGGTTTTTACTGATATTTAGCTATTTAAGTGTCTTTGCACAAGGAAGGTGAATTTAATGCTGGGGTCCACAGGCTTTCATTTGTGTGGCCCAGGTTGTGAATACATGGCACAGAGACAACTCAGAGTTGTTGCTGGCTATTACTTGGAAGTATTTCAGATACAATGATTAATATGTATACTGCAGCCTGGTAATTTCTGATTTAACACAGATCTTTTCTCTGTTTTGAACAATTACACTCTCAGGGAAAAGCTCTTTGCCTGTTCTGTCTGAAAAGCAGCTGGATTTCAGTAGTTTTCAAATAACTTCAAGAAGCTGGGCTGCAATGTTTCAGCATTTCACAGAAAGTCTGGAGCTAGACTGGACGTGAACGTAGATCAGTCCCAGTGACAGGAGCATCTTCTTAAATATTTTCCTGACAAACCATGTTTATTTAACTGACTCGGTGTAATTCTTTATAAAAGATCAAATTCCATCTGTCATGGATGACTAAAAACTGTCACTCAAGCATTCAGAAACCTGCACATCTCCTTCATCTTGGAGGTATGTTGTTTTATTGCTGCTTTTGCTTAGGAATCCCAGTTGCTGCCGTTCAGCTGTTAGGGAGTTAGGGTGGAAGGCAGAGAAGCATGCAGGAGCCAAGGTTTAGGGGCATGGGGCACAAGAACAGGGGCATAAGGTTATGGCAGAACAATGTCAGCCATGTGGCAGCTTTAAAGCACACAAAGTACCTTTCTGCTCAGGAAAGCCACAGTGACACGGGAACAGATATGTATCCTGCTG
>NW_010123384.1:116657-119584 GCF_000699245.1 Pterocles gutturalis
GGTCAACTGCTATTGCTAAAGGGCAAATGTTGAGAGGAGTTGCTAGCTACACTTGTGCACCAGAATTATTTTTTTTTTATTTCCTATAGCACTGCCTTTGATTAATTACTGCTCACTCCATAGAACCTGAATGTGCTTTGGATGGACAGAAACAAGTTTCTCAAATCTCATGGATGAATCTCACATGATAAATTTTCCTCCAGCTCCGTCTGACAGGAGCTTCAAACCTAATGAGACCTTTCTGAGATTTCATTGGCAGCTACTTAAACTCAGAAGGCAAGGGAAAAGCACTGGTGAAAGCAGGCTAATGTGGAAACCTGATAGAGACATTTCAGAACCGTAGTGGTGTATCACTCTCCATCCTTAACGTTTCCCACAGTGGAGATGAAAGGAACTTCTGTGAGCGTCTGTCAGACAGAAGAAGTTGATACGGTGTACATCACAACTCTGCCCTGCAAAGCATGGCTATGTGCATGGTACGTGACTAAACACATGCAAAATTTTGAAGAGGAATGAACAGGCAGAAGTGAAATGTGTCCAAAGCCCATTTCCTGAGGCCAGATCTTGGAAATGGGAATCAGGAAACAAAATGTGCCTTTACACTAACTCATCAACTTGCTGTGTCACAGTGCAAGAGGAGCTGAAGAGCAGTGTAGAGCATCCCTCCACCCCATCAGGAGTCCTGAAAACCTTTCAAGATGGGTGCTGGGGCATCCACATGTGCAGGCACTGCTGGATGCTACTACAGGCTTTCAAATGACCTGTGAGCAGTGCACTCATCCCTCAGACTTAGTAAAGCGAACAAGTGCCTGTTTTTTGTTTTGCTTTCTGGCACACAGTGCACTATTTAATTCTCTAACTAAACATATGCCAAATTTTAACTTTGTCAATACAATATGCAGACTATAAGCAGGCTGGTCCCTTACTGTTTACCACTCAAGAGCATTGCTAGTGCTCTTGAAATTTCCCCTTTACCATCAGAAGGAACTTCTGCCTAAACAAGTTGGTTTGTATAAGAGAATAATGCAGGACAAAGAAATAGAGTAAACAAGTACATCCAAAACTAAGATCCATTACCAATACCTTGTAGATTAGACATGAGCGTATGGTCTCGGAGGTCAGTCTTCAGCTTCTGCAAGCTTTCTGGAGACCTCAAGAAAGTCTCCATTGGTTATGAGATTTTATTCCTTTAGTGAAATGACAATAATGTTCTCATCTCTCATCTCGGCTACTTCAACTGTGAACTCTTTCGACAGAATTCCTGTTACTTAATTCTAGCACATGATGTTTCTTTGAAATTCTATAGCTTTATCATTTTCTAGCTTTTACCAGAAATCCTTACTAAATGTGAACCTTAGTTCACACATAAACTCCTGTCAGTCTCTCAGTGCTTCCTAAACATATTGAACACCATCTTAATCACTTCTTAAGACTCTGTGAATTTTGCACTAGTAGTCAATTTTCTGAGGGCCATAAAAGAACCAAACCTGGTCTAAAATATCAGCATAAATTGTCGTGGATCTGCATTTCCTTGAACTGTGTGTTTTGAGAAGAGCTAAGTAAGTGTGATCATTTAAAGTTCTGGGTACTAGATTTTTTCTTCACAGTTACTTTAGCTCATGTCTGGGAAGAAAATAATAAGAGATGAGCTACTACAAGTTAGTTTGTGGAAACAATGATAAAAAACCTGCTGACAATAAAAATCAAGTTGGAAGAATACTGTTTCTCTTTCAAAGAAAGGATGTTTACTTGCAGATGCTTTCAGACATTTAAACTGTATTTTCTCCAGACCCTGACCCACTTTCAAAGAGTTTTAAAAAAAAATTGTCAAAGGAAACAAAGATATGTTTTTCATGGAATTTGACATTGTGTGTCCAGTACATGGTAAAGGAAAAATGTCTGCTATCTATTTGAACCTTTTTCCTGCCATGTCAATCTGATGAGAAAACCTGCATCTTGAAGACAAAAAGAACAGGGGGTTAAGAACAACACAAGAAATTGATTAACCCTGTGTTGTTATCTAGCAAATGTCAATAACAAAATGCTACTGGGCTCCTGCATTGTTTCCTTCTAAATTTCCAGCCTCACACCTGTCACATCTCAAGATAACTACCCATCACAGAGTCAAAGTGGCAAACAACTGTTTGGTCCCTTGGTAAGGAATAGTGACACAATTTGTCTCCTTCTCCTCCCACAGATTGCAACTAATGGGCTAACAGCAGGTTACAATAGCACAAGATGGATTTGAATGACTGTCAGTGCTGGAAAACAAGCACAGCTGCAGAATAGCCTAAAGAAACACTGCAGTTTAGAGGAAAATCTGAAGCAACGTACAAAATTGAAACCTAATCAATCTGCTTTAAAAGGATTTAATGGCACTATTAAAAGTTAATTATTGCACATATTGGAGGCTTATTTATGACACGCTCTACCCCATTAATGGCAAACTACTGCAGAAGCCAAGACACAGCTCCTGCATGGCAAATAATATTAGAGTAGAAGCAAGAACAATAAGGTAGAAAATATTAAAGACTACAAAATACCTGTCTGGGGTCACATGGCATTTTCCAAGAGCATTCCATGGCATGCCATTTAGAAATGTCGAGTTTGTAACAGGAAAATATTAAATCAATTGTACAAATAATGAAGCTAGGAACCTGGAATAAATTTAGCTCTGATTCAACAAAGTTTTATCAGAGCTCATTTTATTTAACCTTAGAACATGTATTTTCACAACAATAACTTCACGAAATTTGTTCAATCCTTCCTCTTTCCCATACTCCCTAGCTAAAAAAAAAAAAATAAATCATAGAATCATAGAATCATTAAGGTTGGAAAAGACCTCAAGGATCATCAGGTCCAACCCAACACCACCTAACTCACTAAACCATGTGAGTTACCACCACATCTACACATTTCTTGAACAC
>NW_010123385.1:0-34025 GCF_000699245.1 Pterocles gutturalis
TATTAACTCTTATAAATTAAGAATTAACTAAGAATTTTTATATGTCTCTTCTGTAATCCCCACTGAATCTATATTCTGAGTATTTGTTCAGGCTCCCCTGGAATCCCTGTAAAGTTCTTGCAACCAGAGCATTGTCTGTCAAGGAATTGCAGGTGTCACCCACCATAGTTCTTTTCAAAACCATGCTCTTACTAATGTCATTTGATCATCTGTAGTTCTCGTACAGAAAGACAGGCATGAAAAATCAGTTCTTATCCCTATCCACCCTTCTTATGTCATGTATGATTTTTGTAAACCTCTGTTATATTCTCCTTAAGAAGGCTGGAGAACATTTCCAGTCAGACCTTCCAGAGCTTTTGATCATCCTTTTTTGTCCTCCTCTGCACACATTCTGGGTCTAATATGTCATTTTTCAGGTGAAAGATCCAGAGGTGTATATCTTAATCATGGTGTGGGTGAACCCATAATTTCTACAGTGGCATAATGTTACCCACTTTGTTCTTTATGCCTTTCCTAAGAATTCATAATGTTTTACTTGCTTTCTTGACTTCTGTCAACTGCTCTGATTCTTTGCTAACCAGTACATGATGACTTTCCAAGACCTTACTTGGCTTAGCATGGCGCTCTTCTCAGTCTTTACAGTAACATGACATCAACCTACTTTGGTGTCATAAAATGTCAGGTAAAAAACAGAGTCATATTCTTAGTCCTCCTAGAATCTACTCCATACCTTCTGTTTTTCCCCTCATTTATGGAAATGTGTATTGTATCACCAGAAGAATATTAGTATTTTCTTCATGGTGGGAAAAGTCCTTTGTTGAGTTGTGGTTTTTTTTCAAAATGAGGTATTAAAAAATTAGAGACTTCATAGTCCTTCTCAGCATAGGTAATGATATAGATACAACACATGTATTTAGAAAAATCTGGTTTTTGGCTTCCTTTTCCAAACTTTCTGGAACTCCTTCTTTCACACCTTTGATAAATTGAGTAGCAGATGATCCTATTGGCAGAGGGAGAATATTGTGAATCATGTTTTGAGGACAGTCTAACATGAGATTCAGTTAGAGGTAAATAACCTGTCATGTAAAATCATTTTCCAAAGTTTTGGGATCTACCATTTCATAGCATGACAGAATCAGAATCCTGTCATAGTGTGGTCTCTGAGACAATGCAGTTTGCATCCATTCCTGAATGGAGATACTGTTACAGAGTCATTTATTTTCAGAGGCTGTCTCCTGCACAATGAAAGGATGTTACCTGGCTTCCCTCTCCAGCCCTCTTTAAATCAGGTCACGTAAAAGTGTAGCACAGAAGTAGCATCCATCTCCATATTATCTCAGCAGTCAGCCATTGAACCTTTATGATCGGCTTATTTTTCCCTGTGACATTCAGACTCCTCCTGGTGCAAAGCTACCTTGCCATATTTGTTCTTAGAAAGGATTAAATCCTGTGGAAGAGCTAACAGGTGCAAATTCAAATCTTCAACAGGCAGATTCTCTCCCATGGATTGAAAATCATTTGAATATCAATTGCTAGAAAATAAGTGTTTAAGGGCAAATACCTTTAGACAACAGCTACACCTACACCTAATGAAATTTGTAAAGATTTGTAAAATTAGAGGTCATACCTACTTTAAGGAATCACTGCTTTCAACAGTGCTTGCCCCAACAGTTTTCTTGTCTCTCAATAATAAGAATTTTAGAGGTTCCCAAGAATTATTTGACACTTCTTTTTAAAGAATTACAAACCAAGCTGTATCTTCTTCTACCTCATTTTTTTCCCACGACTGTGAAGATATAGAAGAAGGACTAGGCCAAATCCTGTGCTCCTTTATAGAACAGTCCACAACAGTGTCCTTGGGCAAGAACCCTAAAAACATGTTTTTCTTCATAGTATTACAGCTGTCTGCTAGAAGTATTGAATCTCATTGATGAGAGTGCAGAATCAATTGTAAAAAGCAACTCAGTCATAAAATAATTCCTCTTTATTTTCACTCTATATTCCAGCATCGTATGAACAGAATTTCTTAGCAGACCTTATATATTCATCATCATTTACTAGACCGGCTATCATAAAGATGTTCAGCTGTTTAAGACAGTTGTAAATTTCTGAAAGGTAACTTGTAAATGCAGCATCCATGTACAACACAAATGTCAGTGATTTCTTGAAAATAAGAGGTCATTGTTAGAAGTATTTCTGTAAGATTCTTAGCAGCTGATGAAAGATTAGTAGTCCCCAGTAGGCTCCATCACTTGTGCTTTGTGCAAGCTCTGAAGTTAAAGGTTATGAGTGCTATGGTACTGCACAGGTGCACCATGAATAGTCTTTCACACAGAATGATTCTTATTTGTTAAATTTGGAAATGTACTTTCTCCTGGCCTTAATTTTTGTGTAGTTCTTCATATTCTAAATGGCAGCTGAAGGCAAGCAGAAATAGTGAGTAATTGATTTAACAACCTAAGACAAGTACAGGGAAGTAGAAAAGTTTGTCTTAGTGCTTGATGTGACCTAAGAGAGCTTCTTTAGACTTCTTTTTATAAACAGTACCTCAGCACCTTGGGCCAGCAAAGTGGCCTTTAAGCCTGAATGAGCATGACTTTTTTTTTTTTTTCCTCAGTGCAAAGCTCCAGTATTTCATCTTTTCAAATTGTTTTACAGCACTCAGAGGAGAATTATATTGACAAGGTTAGAATTCATCTCCTAGAGGAGAATACTGTGCTCCTTCTGTTAAGTGCTAATATAACATTTATATGTTGGTACCTTAATAACAGCCCTGGCTAGCCTAATGAAAGTACTGAAAGCAAACAGTACTCAGTGAGATTTTATTATGACTGAAGTGACTGCAATTTGAGACAAATTATCCCTATTTTTGTTCCCATATCAAAAACAGAAATGCTAAAGCAATTGCTACGTTTGGTATAGAATTAGACTCACTATCGTTAATGTAGAAGTAAGTGCATTTTTCATGTAAATAGCTCACGAGGGTCAAGCATCAAAGATATTCTGTGCAAAATGCTTGTCAATAACTTTGTGAGTGAATTTTGAAATAAAGTGCCTGTAACCTGTCATTATTTCTTCCACTCAAAGTTGAGAGCGAGTGGTTGAAAATTGAGCTTGTGAATTGAAGGCACTGTGAGTTATATGGCCTTATTGACTTCAGGCAAAATGACAGGATTGCCTTGTTATTATTTTTCCTTTCAGAGGTCAGGCAATGAACAATATTACCAGTATATACTGCGGTGTAAGCAAATTGGTATATAAAAAAAGTTATTATCTGTGTACACAAAGACGATGGTGTAAGTCACTACTATTAAAAATGCTTAATATAGTGTCTCAATAAAAATGGAGGAAAAAGTAAGAAAAAAAATCTTCTGGCCAGAATAAGCATTTCAGCTGTTCAACTATTTGAACAGTTGTAAAAAAAGGTGTTCAAAGACCTGATAAATTAATGTAAATTCGTACTTTTTGAGAGTATGTATATCATAAAATGGGGTTGCTTTCCATAAATAGACCTTGGTTTATACATAATAGGAATATGAGTATATGAATTTAAGTATAAGGTAACAGCAGACCTAGATGCATGTACTTGTTTTGGCTGGGATGGAGTTAACTTTCTTCATAGCAACCTGTATGGTGCTATGGTTTAGATTTGTGACCAAAAGAGCATTGATAACACACCAGGGTTTTCAGAAATTGCTGAGCAGTCCTTACACAGTGTCAAGGCTTCCTCTGTTTCTCATGCTGCCCTGCCAGTGAGTAGGCTGGTGGTGCATAGGAAGTGAGGAGGGGACACAGCCAGGCAGCTGTCCTCAACTGACTGAGGGGATATTTCATACTATATGGCATCATATTCAACCATAAAAACTGAGGGGAGGGTCCTTGGGAGGAGAGCCATTGCTCACAGTCTAACTGGTTATCTGTCTGCTGGTGGGGAGGTGTGAGTAATAGCCTTTGCATTGCTTGTTTTGTTTTTCTGCTTTCTTCCTCCCTTTTTTCTTGACTTAGTAAACCGTCTTTAACTTGATCCACAGTTTTTCTCACCTGTGCCATTGGGGAGCGGAGGAGTAAGCAAGCAGCTGTGTGGCACTTAGCTGCTGCATAGGGTTAGCCCTCCACAACGTATTGTTCCTAGTTCAAAGCTCTAAGGTTGTTTTCATTAGTATTCAGATGAAAAAGGATTGCGTACACAGCAAGAGTGCAGGGACAAGTTAATTATTTAGTGAACTCATCTTAGGTTTGTTGAGATTCAAAGGTAATGCTATTTAATGCAATAGGTACAATTAATTTGGGTTGAAATGGATACAAATTCACAATTTCTTCCTCTGTCTCATGGTAGAGCATTTCAGTATTTTGAAACATTATATTCACTTCTTGTACCTGTTAACATGCTACACTGCAATTTATACTAAAATTTTTATTAAAAAAAGTAAGCAGAAAGCCTGTCCCACTTCTTTAATACCATCATAAGAAAATGAACTCGGTTACTCAGAATTAGCTTACCAACTTAGCTGCTTAGATGTGCTGGTTGATGTGAAAACAATTTAAATATACTTTCTAAATGAGCTCTGCTGTTAAGAAAACACGTTTTATCTTCTAAGATGGTTTGTTCAAGATCATTCTGTGGTTCAGAACTATCTGAACTGTATCTTTGCTGTATCTGAACTGTATCTTCAGTACTCCAAATTTTAAAATAAATCTTACGTGCTTTACTAACTCATTTCTGTAGTTTTTGTAGTTTATACCATTTGTATTCTTCAAAGACAAATGGTACAGACAAAAGTTACTGGTTGCAAAAAGACCTTTTTTTTAATTGCAAAATGAGTGAAAAATACATTCTGATCAGCATTTTTTAAATGGTACAGGCATAGTCGTAGTTTGAGATTGCAAAAATGAGCAGATATTAACTGTCAGACAAATTCATAATTGCCCAAGATGACTTTTCAATAGGAAAGAAAATTTAGGGGGAAAACAGACTCCATGAAATAACTGTACTGCACATACTTTGTTGAATGTATCAGCTGAATATGAGCAACATTAATTTCTACTACCTGTGTAATACATACAATATTTTGTTTATCTTTTAGGTTGAAGATTCAGAGGCATATCATGGTGTAACTGCAGTGTGTGGCTTGCTTGCAGTGGTTGTAGTATCTCACCTACCCAGAGATGCTGCCATTGAATGGCATGTTGTTGCAGTAGTTGATGATCCACTCCAAAGAAAACATTTTGCAATGAAGACGTTGTCAGAGGGCTTCCAAATTGAGTGTGAATCTGTGGAGTCTAGTTCTGCATCTTGTGCATCAATCTCCGTACGTCTGAGCTTGGTTTCACCGTCTGCTTCTCAGCTTGATTTAGATGGACCTCTTCATGACTTGGTTGCTGTGTTTAGACAAGCTGTTGAGAAACTGTCAGACGACTGCAGTGCAAGTCCTTTGTCTCTTAGAGCTTTCTTCAAGGAGGATGTCTTTGATGCTGAAACATTACGAACAGGTAAGACTTATGATGACAGAAACCAGCTGTTGATACGAAGCATAAGGTAATTTTTGTTTACTTCTACATAAGGTTTCATTGGAAAGAGACATTTTATAAGTGCCTTTCAAGGATAGGCATGGTTAAGATACGTTTGTTCTTTTTCTGTTTACCAAGCATGCTTCTCATACAGAAAGGCTCTATTCCTGGAAGTTTTGAAGTCCAAATAGGACAAAGCCTTGGATTACTTAGTCTGAGTAGGAGGTTATGTTAGATGATCTTGCTCCAATCTGAGTTACTCTGTCATTCCATGAAAGAGAATTTACTGAGAAATCCAGCCACGTCAGGGTCGAACGTAGGAAGAATTAATCTTTTTGCATAAAAGTCTTTGAACAGTTGTCCATTTGGTAGCCTGTTTTTGTTATGATCTAGAACTATGTTCAAATAACCAAATTCTGTGTGTTAACAGGCACTCTTTTGAGAATAAATAATTAAATATTAATATTTAAAAACAAGAAAATGGTGTTATATCCTCTAGATTAGAGGGTGTCCAGTTTTGAATATGGGCTGATTTCTTACCAACTCAATTAAATAGAACTTGCTAACCAAACAAATTTACTATTTTTTCCCTTTTTTTTTTTTTTGAAATCTCATTCCCTTACCAAGTGAAGAGAATACAGAACAATAAATATGATGTTGCAGCTATAATTTATTTCTTATGTTGTACATCTGTATTTTGGGCTATGCTCAATTTGGGACAAGTAACATTTTGCAAGAGCACAAAAGTTTGTTTCATCTGTCAGGCCTACAAAACTGGTAGACTATACTTGTATTGGAATCAGTAAGAGTTTTGCTATCAATTTGAGAAGAAACAAAATCAGATCCTTGGTCTATATTTATCTCTAACAAGCATGCACTTTAAAAATCCTTGCAGACCACAACTGATCCATATTAATTAGCTGACATAAATGTTAGCCCTCAAATATTCTACTGTCCTATTTTTTTTTCTTAACCTGCAGCAGTTTTTGAGGAAAATTCAACTTGACATTGTTTAATAGATTTAAAGTATAGGAATTGAAAACTATAAAAATGTGGCATAGAATAAGCATATTTAATCCAGGAAGCAAGGAGTGAACATATACTCTGACAGAATGTTGTTGTTTTTACTACATCTTGTTTAAGAGCTAAAAGGAAACCTGATAAAACATGTTCCTGGCATGCGATTAACATTACCATTTTGCCTGCTCTCTTTCTGATATTTCTCAGGTCATAGAATAATTACATACAAATAAATTTTGTTTGATTTATTAAATATATTGCTCAGTAGAATGTATAAATTGTCTGCATAAAAATTTGATTCAGTTCCATTCGTGCTATACTACCAATGGTGTAGACACAGAAAGATTTGTTGTGATTGTCATATATTAATTCTGGTTGTGTTCAGATCTCTGCACTGTCATAATAATTCCTGTCATTACAGCAATTTTATCATTATCCCCACTGGTAAGAAATACATTCTTGCAAATCTGTAGAATATATAGAATACATTAAATTTACAAGTAGCACTAATTCATTGATGAAGAATTTAAAAATCACTTTTTTCTACATAGGAAAAATTTCCATAAAGTTCATGTAATGGGAAGAAGAAATACGCTATATATTTGAAAATAATTTCTCAAATTCAAATAGTTATTGCTGAAGTGTGTCTTACTGATACTTTCAATCTGATATAAGACTATTATATATGTACTGTTTCTGATTCAAAATCAGAATACTCATTTTTAATATGTAGTTAAGACATAGGGACATATTTAAGTGTTCTGCCAGTATGTATCCTTGGAGCCTTGGAAGTCATGTAGCCTCCAGTGAAGCCTCCTCAGCTTTCCAAACAATGCAGCATATTACTAAAATATGTCCTTGACTGTCTTTTGTACTATTCTTATACTTCTCATAATTTAAAATGTACTCACACGTATATATTAAGTCTAATTTTTAAAAGCACTGTATAAGGTCTCCATAAGATGTTCCCATTCATTTCAGTATCCCCTAGACAGTGTCTATACACAAGATGACATAAGCTGTGTTTTATCTTCTCAGTTATTGTTGGCAGTTTTTAATTTTGACTGGCAGAACTACTGCAAATGTGTGTGTCTTTTTAGTGTGCTTCACAGATATAATATACCAGAACTAATATCAGTTCTTTCTTTTGAATCCCATGGTATTTTTAACCTGCCCATAACAGCAGCCCAAGGTGTTAGAGATGGTTAACTTCTGATGACCACAGCTTCTTACAGTTTCTCATGGTGTATTCCTGTATTCCTCTTGAGCATTAAGGTGGTCCTCGTGTTTCATCTATAGCAGCCCATTAACTTGTCAGCCTTCTTCCTAAGTCAGGACTTGGGACCAAGGGAGGAAAAAAGTCATGTTTTACCTTACCCAGAAGTTTAATTCATTACCTGAAACATACATATAATATATTTAGGCAATAATATAAGCTTGTCCTGCTTATGGAATGCATGAATCTGAACATGGCAAGTCACAAGAGGGTACACTACTGGCTTCCAAAATAGCACTGGTTTGTGTCTTGTCAGCTCTGAGCATGGCCAAAACTTGCTCGTACCTGTCTCTGTAGAGTTGCCCTAAGACATTTGGAGTATTTGGATGTCTCTGTGGTGATTTCTTCTGCCTCCAAAGGTTACTTTCTGTTGCAGAGTATGTCCAGGTAGGTATCAGAATTTATTGATGCTACCCATCAGAGAGTTGGTAAAACTGCCTTTCAAACACAGAGGAGCATTTTACTAGGACACAGGATAAGGCAGACACAGGATATTGATCTTGACTTGAAAATCTGAAGGCCTAATACACAGACTTTTAAAAAATATTGTTTCCTCGATGTGGCTACCAGAACACAAATGATATTGAGGAAGCAGTTTTGCAGTTGCCATTTTGTAATTCAGCTCAGGTGGTGCTGGTTGCTAACCATCTATATGATGGTCCGTTAGTGACATGTTTGATCTCCATCATGTGTTAGACATTGTTAATCCCACAAGTAGGTCTGTCCTTTTGGAGTCTTCAGCTACCATCAGATCTATTGCCTGCTGGGAAAAGATAATATTAATAACCTAGCAGGGGATGCTAGACACTGCTATTCAAACATTTTTAATGTGAAACACATCAGACAGTTGTATCTATAATGGAAAAGATAGAAATAATCATGTCTCTGCAATCAAGAGAGATGTTTGAGGAGATAATTGTACCAGTCTTAGCGGATTTCAGGTGGACTTCCATCATGTCATAAGATCAGCCTTCAATAATTCTTGTAAGGTCTTGAATTGCAATGTATTGTCTCATCAAGCAAAAGCATGGAAAAGAAATAAAGTTACCTTTTTCTGATTAAAACTTAAAATCATTGGGGTGAAAGGAGGAAATACTGCCACAGATATTCTCAAATAAGCCTCTGATTAGATGAGTGCTTTTTTTGGTGCAAAGAAATTGTCATTTATTTAAAACTGTCCAAATAAATTAGAGAAATTTGTTTGTACCTGACACAGGAAGATGAGAACCAGGAATATGTACACTCTGCAGATTGTTTCAGGTTATTGGAAGCTGTTATAGTCAGTGTTACTGATGTCAAAAGAAGCTAAAGGTTTGTAATGCAAATTTCAGACAGATAGCCTTCTGTCATCCTAAAACCAGATGTAAAGTTTTATTGAACAAAGTGTAGTACTGATGGTGAACTTCTTGGAGGTAATCCCTCATAACATACGCGAGCATTATGGGCACCGTGCTGAGCCCACAGAACGTGTTAGAAGTAGGAGGATTTGATAAAGCTGACATATGTACTTAGTAAGATGCTGTTAAGCCTTTAGGAGTCCTTAACATAAATTTGACTATTTCTTTCTCATTCTCACTTAAATATGCATTAATATAAACATGTCAGGACAATTTGCTTTTCCATCCAGTTGACTAGATTATACTTCAGCATAGGAAAGAAGAATGTTCATAAGTCATCCCATTATGATCTCACAGACTTGTTGACAGGATGTATGCAAAGTATTTTTGAATATTTATTAGGGAGTAGAAAAGGTCCTGCATTCACCAGAACATCATATTACATAATCCCTTTTAAATACTATAGAAAAAATGAAGTAGGAATATAAAAAGGCAGAAGAGAACAGGAATAGAAAAAGAATCTGGTAGCAGCATTAAAATGAATATATTAGATGTGGCTCTACTCCATAAATGCTTAGGACTAAAAGGCTTTTAGTGCTCATGTGTTTATCTCAGTGATACTGAAAAAATTCCAATATGGATTGATTATAGTTCAACTGGACTGTAGAAAACATTGCTTGAAATGGGACTGTTTCTTCTGTTGAAAGAGAAGCCCTGCTAATTAGGCACTCAGTTAGGAGTCCTTGCACTGACGTAGCAACATGTACAACATACTGCTTTTAAACTAAAGATTTTCCATCTGATAAGATGTAAAGTATTTCATTTATTAAAATGCTGCATTATCAACACATTTTCCAGATGTTTTCTAAAACACAGTTTCCAGTACCGGTAAATATACATTGTATAGTATAAATCTAAGATAAATGGAAGATGCATTTTCTTAAATACACAAGTCCACGTGCATTAGAGTTTAATATTCTTTAACTAATGGACTTTAAATTAACACTGGGAATTTATTTCAACTTAAATTTCTTGATGGATATGCCCTGGGAAACACTGGGAAGCAATTTCCCATTGGAGTCAGCTGGAATCTCAACCTCCAAACATTTGTACGCAGGCCTACATGTTCTCATGTGAGTAAGCAGTATTTACTCAGCCGTTGTGCAGAACTAGTCATATGAGTAGAAACTAAAGTCATTAAGAACTGTTTACTGAGTAACAATGTATCAGGTGCATAAGTGTTGATAATTTTTAAGTGTTGGTCCTTTTGAAATAAAGCTATGCAATTACTAACAAATTAAGTAGTTGTTGTGACTAACATATATAATTTGGCCAAACAAAAGTATATTTAAAATATCACAATGTTTTCTGAAATAGGCTGTAAAAATTGAACTTGGTTTTCTACCAAAGTCTATTAATTTAGCATAAATGGAAAATGTGAGAATGGTTGCCAAACACAAAGAAGAGGAAAGTTTCACTTTAAATTTCTTGGGTTTCCTGTTAAGAAAACAAAGAATTTGCCAAGTATAATAGTTCAAGCAGCAAACCTACCCTGCTGCTGCTCAAACCAAAAAAAAAAAAAAAAATTTGAATTAGTACTTGGGGAAATGAGTCAGATTATAATATATATAAGCAATTAGGAAACACTGACATGATTCATGAATGTGTTCGAAATGACATTCTAAAAGGGTAAAAGTAGCTAAATGTGGTCTGGAGCCATAGAGGTGGCTTTGCAATCTTGCTACTGCTACCCTAACTACCCAGTCAAGAGATCTGATATATTAAATGCCTGTTAACATGCTGAAATTTTAAACTCTTTATATCAGTTTTCAAGGTTGTGCTGTTATTGTATCTACTGCAAGTCACTGTATACCTATTTTTAGCAGAACATCTCCCATAAAATTATGAGGAAAGGATTTTTTTGTTTGCTATCAAAGACATAGGGAAATAGTTTCAATAGTAATGTTGCATCTTGACTGAATTTGCATAGGAAGGTGTTTTATGCCTGTGAGGCAGCTTAAAATACATTAGATCCTACTTTAGGGCAGTGGCCTTCGGTCCTTTGGGATGGCAGATTTATTTTTTAAGAGCACAGATACTAGATTAAGAGAAATTCAACCACTTGGTGCCAAGGCCAGGTAGCAAAGATAGAACTCATCCTTACTCAAGGTGGACAGCATATGACATCTAAAGGTTATGTGTTGCACAGTTGTACATAAAAATCATGGCTAAAACTTTAAATGGAAATAAATACTTTAAATGCTTGACCTAAGATTGATCTAGAACACATGCCTTTTATCCTTGGTACAGAACTCTAGCAATATATTGGAAAGATTGTTTTAAAGCTACTGTTGCAGCTTCAGATTCCTTTCAGAATTTCTGCCAATAACATCTAAGATACATTTATAGGTTACTCTACCTCTCCTATCATGTTTTCACATTATATTGAAGTGCTCCTGAACTCTTCACCAAATTATTTATTTGTTTGGACTTTTTAATTTTCCTGTTGAAGATTTACATGTACTGACCTGTAGGGCAGAAATAGGACCTATCAGAAAACAGACTTTTTGTAGACAAAGTCATAGATTCTGAAAATTGATCTGCTTTCCTCACATAAACAGTTTGGAAGATGCTAGACATTTCTAATGGTGATCCAGGCAGGCAGTGGTTTTGCTACTTGATACTAGTTAATAAGTTATGTCAATCAACATTGGAATTTGTTAAAAGCAGTAGGCTATAAGGTGAAAATCCGAAGAGAACTGATGTAAAAAAACTTATGGAATGAGAAGCCATTCTTTTCTGTAATGAGTCAGATAGGGTAATTGTGATAACTAGCTCTGCAAGGAGTCTGAACAAATTGATACTCTTCTGGAAAACTGGTATCTTCATAGACAGGTGTATATATATACATGGTCTATCTGTATATGCATAAGTGTCTGTATACGTGCATAAAATGCATAAAGTACAAACGTCCTACTACAATGTCAAAATTAATTCTGAGAACTTTTGTTTAGTCCTTTGTTGACAGAGAACAAGTAGAAAAGCATCTTATAACAATGACATCAGGCATGCAATCATTGGCAAATTTGGATCATCTGGTGTTTAATATGTGAGGCATATATGATCACTCTATCTATCCAGAAACCATTTGTGACAAACTCAGTTCTTAAGAACACATCACAGATTACAGCTCTGAGACTACATCAATAAGCATTGAAAGAACTTAGATTTCTAGTGACCTCTGCATCATTTCTGAAGATGCCTCTCTGTATTACTGCTTATTTATAAGTGAAGAAAAAAAGCTACAGTGGTGTTTAAACCAGTGAAATTACATCTGACTTAGGAAGTCAACTGATCTTAAAATAACTGTAGGCTGAAAGTGAACTGGAGATAATATCATACCTGTTTCCCTTGTTATTATTCATTCTAGATATGTATTTAGGACCATTGCTTGAAACAGAATACTGCACTAGATGGGCCGTTGTCATGACTGGCTTGTCTTCTGTATTTCATCATCTCTAGTACCAAAATGCTTTCCATTTGCTCTTTGTCTAGCAGACCTAACAAATGGTTCAACAAAAGAAAGGAGAGACTTTTGTTAGGGAGAACTGTTTACAGAATTACATTTCCAACTAATAGCAATAAATAATACTTAAACATTAGCAGGGAGGTCAGTGAGTAGGTGGATAGCTTGTTCCTGGAGAGGTTCCTGGGTTGGTTCAATGTGTCTGCTGTCCCATCAAATGGATGATATACAGCAGGGTTGAATGACCACTGGCTGGCTGACTTGCCAGTCATTCTGTGACATAAGCTTTGCACTAAGAAGTACCAATTCAATCTTCTTTGAGAAGTTTTCCTAACCCCCTTTAAAAGTATTGCTGATTGACAGCAGAAGCTGTACTTCAGTATTTTTCATCCAGAGAAATCAAGGATTTTTAGCATTGCTAATATTGATAGCCTGCAGAACTGGTGTCAAACCAGGTTTGACAATAAACCTAAATAAACTATGACTGCAAGTGTCCTTTCTCCTTGCATTGTTAAGTGAAAATTCACCTGTGAAGTTAAGCATTTGAGACTGTAAGTTTTCCTGCCCTGACAATATGTGTAAGAAGCTGACAAATCTTTATTCTCATGGTAGTTTTTTCTCCTCCAGTTTCCTAAAGCTTTTGGATTTGTTGCCAAATCCATATTTCCTAGGGCTATTCTGCTGAGTCCGCTCTCCAGAAATTGCCCTCACAACTGCTGTTCTGATACTGAAATCTTCCCATTGCTTGGTGTACATGCTCATATCAGTAATGGTCATCACTCTTGGATAGAAAGAGGTAGGGCCATATGTCAGAACTAGCCAAAACCATCAATAAATGTTACCTCAAAGCCTTTCAGTTCCTCTTCAGTTTCCCCTCCAGTTCTTTCTTCTCCCCAGTCTCTCAAAGTTAAAGTATTTCTGTAAGATCTTGCCTTTTGTCAACTGGAGACACCACTGATACATTCTGTCAGGTTTTGTAATATGCCTTGGCTACCAGAAGTCACGCTTAGGTTTCCTTGTTGGGACTTTTCATAGAGATAAGCAGATGCTGAAAATCCAACTTTCAAGGGCTCTAATAAGTATAAAAGGCAATTGTCAATGGCTTAAATTCCTTTGGAAAACTCTTCCAGTGTCAGCCCTGTAGAAATCTCTGTCCTGCAAGCAGTAGGCTGCTAAAATGTAGATGTGCAGTTTCTTTTTATCGCAGTTTCTTAAATTCTAGGAAAACTGCCACTGGAAACTGGTTTGAAGGTCACCACTTACTGACTATTGTCTTAATGTTAGAAGTATTACAAGACAGATTTCTGATTAAAATGTTTTCAGCAGGCATTTGTAAAGCAGGGGTTTTTTTATTTTTGAAACACCTTTCATAGTTATACTCTGACTTAGCAGGAAATATATAAAACCTATGCTTAGCATCCATAAGAATACTGTAATTTTGTTCAGCCACTTACAAGTTGGACTTCGGATTTAATTTGATATATCTGATATAATGAAGCCATTACACCAAGAAAAAATGAAAAGGAAAGTGTGTTTTGTTGTTTTTGCCCCCTGTACTGTGACTTCTGATCCAAGAAAATATCCGTAACTAACCATGAAAAGAAAATATTTTGCCATTGTCACATTTCATGCAATTCAACTTGGCGTAATCTATGCAGTGGTGCTCCAAATAGTCTATTTCTTCTTAAATTTCTGTCAAATTTAGGTTTAAAATAGCTTAAAGTTGTTAGGTATAATTGAGAACTTTCCAATCCTTAGAAAAACAACAATGAAAAATCTTTCTTTTTTTTTTTTTTTTTTCCTTTGGACTTTGCTCAGCTTTTACTAGTAATGCATCATATCTGCTGTGTTAAAATCCACTTAATAGCTCTAATTCATTGACACTGGAAGTACATTTATAACAAAGTCCCTTTAGGCACTTCTTTTCTACTGTCTCTGTTAAGTCCAGAGTACCAACACTGGATAATTGGAGAACAGGTAAATCTTTTTCACTTTAACAAATTAGAACATTCTTTCTCATTCTGCCTTATTTTTTGTATGGCAAGAATGTAGCCAGCGTATCAAGGGAGGTGGGCTGACACACCTGGAATACTAGAATAGGGTAATAAGAGAAAGAAATCACCAAACTGGAGAAAATCCAGAGGAGTGTCTGGAGAGCAGCCCTGCAGAAAGGGATCTGGGGGTGCTGATCGACAGCAGGCTCAACAGGAGTCAGCAGCATGGCCTGGCAGCCAAAGGGCAAAATGCATCCTGGGGTGCCTCAAACACAGCATCACCAGCCGGTCAGAAGAGGTGATTGTCCCACTGCATTCAGTGTTGGTGCAGCCTCACCTTGAGTACTGTGCGCAGTTCTGGGCCCAACAGTTTAAGAGGGATTTGATGGTCCTTGAATGCGTCCAGAGGAGGGCAACAAAGATGGTGACAGGGCTGGAAGGAATGTCCTATGAGGAGTGGCTGAGGACTCTGGGCTTGTCTAGTTTGGAGAACAAGAGGCTGAGGGGTGACATTGCTCTCTGCAGCTTCCTGAGGAGGGAAAGTGGAGAGGGAGGTGCTGAGCTCCTCTCCCTGCGAGCCAGTGACAGGACGTGTCAAAGCTGCATCAGGGGAGATCTAGAGTGGACATTAGGAAGTATTTCTTTACCGAGGGGGTGGTCAAACACTGGAACAAGCTTCCTAGAGAGGTGGTCAATGCCTCAAGCCTGTCAGAGTTTAAGAAGCATTTGGACAATGCCCTTAATAACATGCATCAGCATTTGGTCAGCCCTGAAGTGGTCAGGCAGATGGACTAGATGGTCATTGTTGGTCCCTTCCAACTGAACTATTCAGTTCTGTTCTATTCTGTTCTAATCTATTGTGTTTGCCACTAAAGTAAAAGGTCAGGACACTGTCACATAGAACATATGAGGAAAAACCGAAGGAACTGGTTTTGTTCCACCTAGGGAAGAGAAGGCTATGGAGGAACTAAATAGCAGTCTTCCATTACCTTAATAATTATTGCAGAGAAGGACCCAGGATTTTCTCAGAGATGTGCCAGAAAAGGACAAGGAGTCAACAAGGTGCATCAGGAGAGATTCCAGTTGGACACAAGGAATGAATTTTTCTCCACAAGAGCGGTCGCATGCTGGCACAGGCTGCTCAGAGGCTTTGGAACCTCCACCTTGGAGGCCTTCAAAACCTGACTCCACAAGGCCCTTGGCACACTGATCTAATGTCTGAAGTTAGCCCTGCTCTGAGCATGAGGGAGGCTGGACTATGTGATCTCCAGAGAACCTTACTAACCAAAATTATTCTATGATTCCATATTATTATTAAATTATAATGAATTGGCCAAAACAAGTGGCATTTAACTGCAGATTCTGAAAAAAAAAAAAAAGTTTCTTACTGTCTGTCATTAATACTCCACACTCTTACAAAAGATGACTACCACTCCTAACTTGAATAATAATTACTGAAACCAACAAGCAAGTTTTTCTTATTGGAGTGTAACTTTGAAAGAGAACTGTTTCTTTAGAAGTGTCTAGATTCTTTGTTCTTTTTTTTTAACTTATTTCTCTGTAGTGTGCACATTTGTCCTTTTTTCTTTCCCTCTCTTTATCTTAACAGAACTTACACAAGTTCAGAATTAGAATTATCATTGGGCTGTCATATCTCTGCAGTATTTCTTATGACAGTGTAAAGCCAATGTGTTTCCAGAGTCTAATTCCTTTGATAGTGATTGAGACACCTGAGGATGAGGAATCCTGTTATGAATTTAAATAATTTATGTAATCAGTAATGACATATCTTCAACTGGAAAACCCTTTGTTTTCCTCATTTAAGCACATTAGTAGATGGTTATACCATTTGATATGAGGGCTAAGCACTAATTTAACCAGGTTTTAATAGGATTTGGAAAATAATTTAAAAATAATATTATACCATTTGATATGGGGGCTAAGCACTAATTTAACCAGGTTTTAGTAGGATTTGGAAAATAATTTAAAAATAATAATTTGAAAGCTATAAAATTTACAACTCTTAAACCTAGAGATCTTCAAAACTTTGTACAAAACTTTTATTCATTAGGAGATAAAGACTTTGTGAACTTTGAAAATAAAAATTAATTCTTTTCACCTAATAGTAATATTGCTGTAAGAAAAAAAAAACTTAGTATGTTGAAGATTGCTGTTTCTGATATTTACAGAGTTCTGACTTGTCTTTAATCATTCTGCTGGGAATGTTTTCACCTGATAGTAATATTGCTGCAAGAAAAAAAAACTTAGTATGTTGAAGATTGCTGTTTCTGATATTTACAGAGTTCTGACTTGTCTTTAATCATTCTGCTGGGAATGTGTGAGTCAGTACACTAGATAATGGGGTGAAATTAGACGTAAGAAAAATAACAGTACCTCACCTATTTTACCCTCAATGAGACCATATCCATATACTGATGCTATGGGTGTAAATACATTTGAGATGCACAAGCAGCTTCCTGTTTGTAGCACAGAAGGATTAAGTGACTTGGTAACTTCACACAAGATGGCAAAATTATAGACCTTTATTTTCCTGAAGTTCTCAGCTGAAGTTACGGATACACAGCAGCTCTCAAAATGAGGTGCTGTTTAGAGGCAGCACCGTAGTGAGAATAGGTAAGTAGAGCCCTGAAGAAGAATAGTTCATTGAAATGCATGCCTTGTTCCAGAGAGGAATCTGAGATCAAATCTGTTTTGAGATTGCTCTTCTACTGGGCATAACTTCATCATTTCAGAATTGTCAAGGGATCTTGTCATTTCCAGACTTTTATGAAAAGCATGACTAATTGAAGCCAGCCTAAGGCATTTTCTACAATTACATACATGAAGATAAATATATTCTAATTTAGCTGATTACTCTATTTTTTCTTCGCATTATCTACAGAGAATGTGCTTTTAATTATTTTGTTTCCTATCACATAGTGTGACTTACCTGCTGTGATTTAATCAAGTATTTGGGTCACTCAAACTATAACAGCAACAGAAATAATCAGGATTTCTATCTTTAGATTAGGCTTTTTTAATTTTACTTCTAAATTATTTTTTTCTTGTGATTGCTTTAGTTGTGATAGTATGCAAACCACTTAAACTTTCGATCCTTCAAAAATTTGGAAACAGAAACCTCAGCTGTTTAACAATGCTTTCATTAAAAGTACTGCTCATCATTTTGGGCTTACCTTGTTTGAAAATATTTTATGCAGGATTTTTGCAATTTTTTTAAGCATATTAAAATTTCATTTTGATAGGAAACATGCTGCATCCTGGCTACAGAAATGGATGCTACAGTGCTTATTCCACAGCAGGTTTACCAAATGATACTGCTTTAAAAAATGTCTTTGGCAAGTATTAATGGGAAGGAACATTTTGGTGTTTGGTGTTAGGCAGGAGTTAGTCTAAGCACATTGCTTAAAATGCTCTTTTACATTTTTTACATGTTCTTTACATTTCATTTTTCATTAATATACTACTTTTCAGAAGATTTCATCACTTAAGCATGTTAATTCAAAGTCAACAATTGTATTAAAAAAAACTTTATCAGTTCCACAGTGCATTGATGTCGTACTAAATTAGTTCTGCTACAAGAGGAGGCACTGGTTGCCCAGAGAAGCTGTGGATGCCCCATCCTTGGAGGTGTTCAAGGCCAGGCTGGATGAGGCTTTGAGCAACCTGGGCTAGTGGGAGGTGTCCCTGCCCATGGCAGGGGGGGTGGGACTCAATGATCTTTAAGGTGCCTTCTAAACCAAACCATTCTGTGATTTTTAGCTCTGAGCTGGCTAGCAATCCTCAGTTAATTATCATAATCATTGTAACACATTTTTTAAAAATCCAGTCAGTGCCTCCGACAATGTCATTTAGAAGAAAAAAGCAAACAGTACATCTTCTGGAACTTAAATATGCTTGTCCAAACATAGGAGAACTTGCTTATTTTTCTGGCACACAACTTAAAGCTGTCCAAGGGTTGATGGAAGAGCAGCACACACCAGCTAGGAGGAGGTATGGAATTAGAGGCCCGTTTGAACCAGAATGATTCTAGTGAGAGATTGCAGTCTCTAGTTCATTCAATGGATGGTCCCTACTCCCACATATAACATGCCAAGACACATAAAACAAGCCCAAATTTCAGAAAATACTGAAAATCTGAGCTCTAAAACCAAGTCAAGCTGAACATCACACATCATTAGCTACTGTGGTTTTGCTTTTAGCTGAAATGAAATCTCAATCTATTTAAATTAACAGAAATTATGTTATTAACATCACTGGGAAAGAACTTCAGCACAGTTGATCCAGTTCAAAGGCATAATTTGATCCTTCATTTTCAATAAGGAGATGAAAATGCAAGGCTTCATATTAAAAGTACTCTACTTGCTTGGTCTTTTCTGCTCTTCCTTTTTAGTCTCCTGTTCCATCTTTCACCCGTTCTTTTTACTTCCATTCATCCCTTGTTCTGGACCACATAAATCATGTCTCAGGCTGAGTCATGGAAAACATAATACAAGAGTAAAACTTAAAGGCAGACACAATGAGCCAACTGCAACAAAACAAGATGTAAAAATCAAGAGGCAGCAATCTAAAGGTTCTTGATCCAGAAAAAATATGTGACTGACATAAACCAGAGTATAACAAGCAGGATTAGAAAGCCAAAGCTTCTGTTTTAAAAATGTGTTCTTCTGTGCTGAAAACATGATTCGTAGCAAGACGTATTAAACAAAACATGTACATAAATTCACATCTTGGATTCTACTGGGTGTTATTTATTAAATTAGGAGCCACCAATATATTTCTTTGTCCCCACTTAAGAAGTAAAATAGTGGCACAGAAACGAAAGAAACTTGATAGATCACACACAGTCCTCACACTAACCTAAATGCAACACATCCATCCTGTTGATTGTCGACAATTTTTTAAAAATAACAGGTTTTGTATTAAGAAGAGGAAGAGAGGTATTTGAAGACAAAACATTCCCTTTTAGGCTCCTGATACTGTGAAGTACTTATATGTCTCCTGTGAAGTGCTGAGTGCTCTTCTGTGCCATTGGAATCTGCATGGAGACAGCTGGACTCCATTTAAAGTAGGCATAGAGTCAGTGGCCAGAGCATCACATCTTCGATGCAGGAGAGACGTGTTCAGCTTTGCCTTGGTATCATAATTCCTAAGGAAACTGGAAGTTTCTTCTGAAGCAATATGCAACTCAGTGATTGTGATAGGCCACAGCTTGCATGGTAAAGTCACGTCTCATCTTACAGCACAGTTGGTTAGTTGTTAGTGTGCAATAATGGGCTGTTTTTCAATTAAAGAGAACATCTCAATGCCATTTGAAATGCTCACTGTCACTGACTGAGTAGGCTTAGATTGTTGTCCCCTCTGTCACTGACTTTGTGCAGTTTTCCCTGACTTCAATACATGTTTGCGCAAGATCACCAGGTTCCCTAGAAAACTCATGACCTCCTGAGTATGTTATGCTTAAACACCAAAAACTTGTCATGAGTTTAAACTATTTTTGATTTATTAATGTTTTCCAGATGGTGTTCTGTCGACCCTCTCCTTATAAAAGCAGTCCTACACAGGACTTGGTGTGTGTATATTCAAAGGCTTTGCCCTGCAGAAAATAGTCTTTTTTCATGTTGATTCCACGATATCGTAACGTACATTGTGAAGTTTGGCAAAATAGGAAAGAGAAAAGCAATGCAATATGTTTTTCTGGGTTCTTGGTGACATACCACTTTTTCGTTTGAAAATAGAACGTGAGGCAGCCTCTGTTTGTTCACTTCATGATACACAAATTTGACCTATAGCAGTGGTAACTTAACCTTTTACTCTTTATACAAAATCAACTGAGAATAATATTATTATTTATATGGTTCCTATAGTAAGCCTTGTGTTATCAATTAATGATAGCAAGATGGTATGATTATAAATACTTATGTTTTAGTTACTGCAAAACACTCAGAGATAATGTGGTTTGTAATGCAAATCCTGGTCATGTCTCTGGGATGCAAAATAGCCATGAATTATTATTACGTATTTTTCAGAAAGCCTTTCAGAATAAAAAATGAAATTGAACACTTAGAAAGTATGTAGGAGCTATAGGAAATACCATCTTAGCTTTTATTAGAATATACTGGCATCAACAGCAAAAAGCTTTAAAAGAAAGGGCAAAATAGACAGGAACATGTACAGCATCAGAAGTTCTTTATGTATGTGTGCATGCATCATGCAAATTGACCAATTTGAAATTGCATTTATTTTCAAGATATATAAGTTAATGTATTTAAGAAAACTGCACTAGCAAATGTGGGACCAGTTCAATACAGATGCACATACCTAATCCATACATATAAACATGTATCTGCTTTTCTGAACTGAAGCTTATGTCTAAAATTATCCCTCTAAAAATGAAACAACTCTGCTTGATTTTCATATAGTTGTAAGTTAACTTGCAAGACTGGAAATTGAGGGCAAGTACATTTTGCATCTGAAATGACCAGATTCAACATCAGAGCTCTTGATACAGTTCTCATGGAACAACCCCTCCCCAGTTTGTTCACCTTCGCTAAAAACACAGGCTTGCGGACACACTGTAATCCTTAGCCAATATTTTGTAAAACAACTGCTGGTGTTCCTGCAGCAGTACTTGGTAGGGTTTACTAGTGGTGTTAAATTTGTGAAGTGACAATTCCACATTAGCTCATTTGATAAATACTCTTTGACCAGATATGAATCTTTATCTCTCCTAAAGGCTAAACATTTCTGCATGTTTGGAACTAATTGCATTAACTTCATTAATTTGTTTCATGATCTTAAAGCTCCTGTGGGTGTTTTAATCTGTTGTTTGAGGTGACTTTCTTGATCAGCCCCCAAGCTTCATCCTGTAGTTGTGAACTGGACTTGACTAGTTCAGTAGGTTGACTTAAAGCTGTTTGTGATTGTTGTTGCTTGCCTTATTTATGGATCACAGATTTTATGTTAGGTAAAACTCATAAAAAGTCAAGTAATGAACAGGAAAGAAATAGAATTTATCTAAAATTTGCTAAAACCTTTTGTTGTCCCTAAAAGCATAATCATGACCTTCTGTTGAAGTGGATAAAAGTTGTAGCCAGAGGGAACCTTTCACACAGATTTCATTGCAAGATTGAAGCTAAAATGAAAGGCGAGATAGTTTACAGCAATTCTGCAGGCTGTGGACCAAAAAAAATTCTAACTATTCTAACTATTGGAGTAGGTTCAAACTGGTAGCGATTAAAGAGAGACTGTCATCTTGCTCAGTGTTCTGTTCTGTTGAAAATTCATGAAATGCAGCATTAGTGACATTTCCAAGGTAATATGCAATCTACCGTAGCAAAGAATTACCTGGAAGTAGAGGTTCTACTGTTCTGACATTTTCTTAATAGGGATGTTAATTGTATTATGGACTGCCACTTTTATTCCTCTGCTGTTTCCTTACTAGTCGTGTTTATATACAGATGTTTTTAATAGCTGCCACTATTACCAACTTAAAAGGCAGTTTTTCTTTCTTACACATTCTCATTAATCAAAAGAAGGTTCTAAATTTCCCAGTTATGTTTTCCATCTTGTGCCTTCAGGGATATCACACTGGTGTCTTGTTGGAATTTAGTAAGCAGTGGGTTTACTAATGAAAAATAAAAAAATATACCTAGCTGTAGCTTAGAAAGGAGTTTAGTATCACCTGAATTTTACTGAGAAGGAACCTGGGCACAAGAGAAGGAGGTAATGACTTATTCAGGTTTGCTCACTAATCCTGTGACAGAAATTGAACCTTTGTCTCCTGAATTCTAGCCAAATATTTTCTCCAGCCTACTCTCCTTCTGCACAGGAGTGCAGATTCCAGAATGCTGAAAGACATAAAAAGCAGATGATGTAAACCCATGTAAATGAACACACACTTCATGAAATCCGGCCTCCACTAAAGTCAGTGGCAAAACTTCCTTCAACTGTAATGGAGTCCGGATTTTCATCAGGTCAGACCATCTTTTAAAGAAAATAGTGCCATATTTACACTAATGTGTCTTTCAGAGACAATGTCTTTACTTTTTTCTTATATACAGTTTGAGTTGCCCTAAATTCTCTAATTAAACTTGGTACATAATTTGATGTCAGCTTATATTTCTTAATCAGATCTTAATACATTTCTTTGAATTCCTTTTGCTTTAAAGAAAAAAAAATAGTCCTGACTGTTCTGAAATGTCCTAAGCTTGGTTTTTATAATCATCTTTTAGACAGTTCTGTTTTCCTGGCTTCGTACATTTATATTGTCCTTATTTAGGTAGCATTTATTCTGTTGGTAGTATATTTCACTGTTACTTATAGATGCAGTTCAATGAAATATATTTTCATTTATGTTGTGGCCACAGATTAGGTTGAAGAAAGATTGGCTATTGAAATTTGTGTATATTGGATTTAGAACATGCATGTTTGCTGTTAAAAATTACTGAGAGCTTTAAAGGTTAGCATGAGTGAATTTTGCTCAGTAAGTAGTAAACTTAGTGATAATTTGTGAATTAATAATTAAAAGTTTAGATGAAGAACACAGTTTGCTCCTGACAGTTAAGTTTGTGGTGGTGGCTTTGCCTATTCACTGTCTCTAGTCTGATTTTATTTGTTGCATTTTTTTATGATTAAACTGAGCTTTTTCCTCCTTCAAATAATAGTCTGTGGCAGTGGGAAATGAGAATGTACCGAGACATAGAAGACAAGGAAGTGACTTGGTGGCAAAATGAAATAATATGTAATCAACGGGAAGGAACTGGTCTCAGAGTAACCAGTGATTTTTTAAAAACCTGAGAAAGAAAGTAATTTTGCTTTCCTTAATGTTTGTAAAGAAACTTACAAACTGCTGTAAGCAATAAAGTTCATATAGCAAACTGTCATGCAATCATAAAACGGTCTCTTACATGATATATTTATAATGATTTACACAAAGGACGGCAAATGCTTTCTTGAACAAATTATTTCTTGAGGACAATATTCCTCCCTTCTCCTTTTTATCTACTTATCACCTTCAGAGAATTCTGGCTAGTACCTAATTTAATTAAAGTGGTTCCAAAACAATATGGCTTCTTATTCCTTGCAGGAGAGTCTACGTTGTTTGGAGAGAAATGGTGACCAGGATTTAGGACAAAAGGACTTTTTAGAAGTGCTTACAAGAGATGAGAAATTCCATTGAACATTGCATAAAATTGAAGAGAGAAAGTCAGAATAGGACAAATCCAATGGCCATTTTTAAGTAGTTGTAATTTCCTGAGAAGCTGCCTTCTTTTTTGAAAGTTAAGACATTAAAAGTATTAATGAATTTGCCTGCACCAAATTACAGTATCCTTTCCAACATATCATCTCTAAAAATATACTGCTGTAATGTTAGAACAGTAACCTGAAAAGGAGCTGATACAGAAATTAAACACATCAACTTGCCCTGCAAAAGGGAAATTATTATTGGTTTTATGTGGGGTGCCATGAGCCACACAGGACATGTATTTCATTTTCTTTTGACAGCTTGGATTCAGTAGTTTGGTTTGTTTTCTAACAATGTGTTTGCTGTAGAAAATATTTCAACCTACTGAGCTGTGACATACTGTTGAGTGATAAAAGGTCTTGGCTTACACCATATGTATAAAGCTGTGCTCAAAGGGGTAGATACTGACCTGTCACATGGTAACTGGAACTTCAATGTCGTGTAAGTAAATGAATCTATGTATAAACAAAGATATATAATCTACCCTTAATATGAGAGAATTAAGCCTTGCTTATTAAAATGGTTTTAGTGGCTGTGTTAAAGACCAAAGACTTAAAAATTAAGCATTTTTGAGAATACTGTGGCTTTAGGCTAGACTTTTCAAATGTTGCATATATAAGATTAATTTTGCAAGTAAAGCACCAGCAATGTATGCACATGACCTGTAGTCAAACCCATGAAATAGTACTGGTAAAGTGGAATTATATAGGCTGTGCTTTAAGAATTCATAATAACAGTAGCACAGTTACCCTAACAGTGGATCATTAACAAGAGTCAGTGATATGACTGTATTGCATACACTTAAGTCTTATTTCTTATTGTCAGAACTAATATTAAAGTCATACTTCCATTATCCTTCCTAGTACAGAGGTGTCAAACACAATATAGTATAAATGTGTGCCAAACTGTATCTTTCTCTGTCACAGAGTATATTCTCTGACTTTTTTTCTCAACATAATAGGCTAAAGCTCACAATGTGAAAAGTGTGCCAGTCATTGGCATGAGGTGAGGATGACATAAATTTTACAAGTACTTGAAAAAAAATTGTTTTACAATGAGGGTGGTGAAACACTGGAACAGGTTGCCCAGAGAGGTGGTAGATGCCCCATCGCTGGAAACATTCAAGGTCAGGTTGGATTAGGCTCTGAGCAACCTGATGTAGTTGAAGATGTCCCTGCTCATTGCAGGGGAGTTGGACTAGGTGACCTTTAGAAGTCCCTTTCAACCCAAACTATTCTGTGATTCTATGATAAAAATCAAAAAGCTACTCAATCTCAGAATGTTTCTTGCTAAAAACATTTAATTCTTACCGTGTAGTAAATCCAGATTATTGAGAAGGAACATAATTGTCAGCATTCAGGAGTTTTTTATGTCTGACGCTATTGTGCATGTATATAAGCAAGTGATAATTCCTTTTTTTGATGTTTATAACAAATGAAGAGTTAATATTGGGCCTTTCTTCAAAATTATTATGGATTTTCTTTAACAGTAGTGATTCCTTTCCTGGATTTATCTTGAGGCAGGATAGCTTTGCCTTGCTGTGCTCTGTCTGGCTAACTTTATCTAGAAGATATTTTCATTGATTCAACAGGTCACAGAGAACTGTCAGGATTGAAAGACCTATTTCTAATTGATGGTTTCTTGATCTTGACCCAAATCAGAAGAAAAAAACAAGGCTGCAAGCTGGGTGGTCCTCTTTCCATCTCTTAATATAGATGGCTGCATAAGGTTAATTTCTTTATACCCCACCAGCCAATATAATCTCTTTTTGTACATAATTACAGATACATCTAGGATGGTGTAGTACCCAAAAAATTTTTAATTAACCTGTCAGTGTTATTTTCAACACTTAAAATTAAGCTTGGCCTAAAGTATAAATTTATCCCTGCAGCTATGATAAATGTGAAGAACAATCACTTTTTTAAGGGTTTTGAAATGCTCTCATAGTTGCAAATATAAAAGGCCAGACACGTCTGAGGGACCCTTCATCCTATAGTGTGTTTTACAATGGGATTAATAATCTTTTGAAACAGAGAGCTGTTTTTCATTAGACGTCTAGCTTTTACACCGTTAAATTACATGAGAATAATTCCACCCTAAACTTAAAACAAAATCTGTTCTTGGTGCAAACTAGTGGTTTTGAATTTGAATTTTCATGTTTTAAAAAATATTTATAACATTCATGACTACTATTAATGAATCACTATAAATTGTTGTAAAGTAGTCCTAGATGCAGTCAAGTCAGAATTAAAACAGTAATTCTGAATAATGTGAATTATGCCATTCATTTCAATGGACATATTGTTTTGGTAGATCTGTGCTGAAACCTAAAGCTGTCACTATAGATATCAGCCCTAATAACTGTTCGATGTTTGATTCTTTTAGAGAAAAACTCAGCTAGTAACTTTATTCTGCATCTCAAACGGCCTTAGTGTTGTCTCTCTCATCTAGCTGCCACATTTCCCAGCCATTCTTTGACTGCTTGACAAAATTATATGTAACAAACAAACACCCAGGCCCTGAAAATGTGGTGGTAGCATAAATAACATTAATTTCACACTTGACTTTTTTTGGTAGTATATCTGGTTACATTCTTTATTTTGTAAGGCAAAATAATATATTTCATTCAGGAGCTACAGAATCAAGGCTTAAGAAGTATACTAGGTCTTGAGTTTATCATGCCTATACAATTGATTTTTAACTATTTAATTGAAAGAAAAAAATCAGTCTAATCACTTTTAGTGCATGAGTTATATTCAGCCTGTAAACTCCTTATTATTCATATACAGAGGGATCTGTCCAATGATTAAGACTCCAAGGATTTGGTTGATAGGATAATCTGCATTTCTAAAGAAAAAAAAATAAGCAGTAGGGTATTTAATTCTTTAAAAGAGAAGTTGCGATACCTGTCAAAGCATAACACTGACTCATCATTTTAAAAAAAGTATCTGCAGCTTGCTTGTCCATTGGCTCGTTCACTTGTATATCTGTAATGTACAGTCTTGATCTAATAATTGCTAATTATGCAGTTGTTTATCAGCTCATTTGAAACATCCTGAAATTCAGTCCAGCTCAGCAAATTGCTGTGCTTAAGGCATTTTTACGTTCTAGGAAATTATAATATCCCCAGAAGGCGAAGAATTAATAATAAAAATCCTCTTTTGTAAAAGATTATCATTGCAGAGCAAATGGAGCAAATCTTCCCTATCTTAGTGCATTTAATATTCTCATTTTTTCTGTGAAAGTTTGATGGAAGGACTATGTGGGGATCACTGTTTTAATAACTTGTTAAGCGACAAATTTACTGAACCAGTGCAGCATATTGATTTCAGTGCCTGCTGTATGGAAAGGCAGCAATAGTAACGGATGACTTCTAGACATTTCCATATGGAAACTAGCTCATTCTTCAGACGTTTTGTGATCTTGATTTATCTGTTTAGGCTGGCATTAAGGAGTTTGTGATTAAAATTACAAAGATGCTACCTTGTTTATTACTTAGAGGTTTTTCCTGCCTTCCAAATGATTTCTTCCTAATATTCCCACCCTTATGGAATCCTTTGTAAAGGATTACAGAAGCAAATCCACAGTTTGTCTCATTCTATTGGAAACAACATTCTGGCTGGTAGATTTCAGGTTTGATAGGCAATAAACAGAAAATAGAACACTGCATGGAGTGCATTTTTGATCAGTTATCAAGCATTATTCAACTGATCAAGCATGAAACCATCTCTGGAGTGGGGGAGCTTAATATAGTTCAAAAAATCATAATATATAGAAGTTCTTAAAATACAACATATAATACTGATGGCTTGATCTATTTCTCTTTGTAGTTACAAACACACAAAGGTAAATATCATACCTAAGATATTTAATGAGGAGGATAAAGGTAGCTGTCAAAATAAATTTAGTTGCTATCTTCTAGGTACTTTTCTTGAAGTTTCTCAATTCCATAAGCATACCAGTCTTTCAAGTTCATTTTTTTGCTTTATATTTTTGGGAAAAAAAATAAAATAAAAAATCTTGCTGCTTTATCTAGGAGTCTAGTGCTAGTTTGTTTCCATTATTAATTTTGGCATTGCATGATTCACGTATCAGATTAAAAAAAATATATCATAGAGAATATGCAGGCATCTGTGGCCCTTCACCCTACGAAGTGAGTGATCCACGTAGGCAAGGGCTGAAATCATAGCAACACAATTCGGAAACTAAGCTTCATATGTCTGCATTCTTACCATATTTTTGGACAAACAATAAAGTTTGTAAGTTTATTTTTCAGCTGGCTATGTTGATCTCTTAGGAGTCAAAAGCTGATTTCTACTAAGAAATCTTAATCATCTAGGCAAAGAGCCTTTCTATTAGCAGCATTAAGACTACACAGTTAAGTGATTTACAGGAATTCATTATGGGTTGATTTTTTTTTGGCCTAGCCATCACAAATATCTTCTGGAGATTTTTGTCAAGCCTGGCCTTAGAAACTGAAATGTTTTACCTCTATATGGTATATGTAATGCCTTCTTTTCTATTAAAAGTCTCAACATAGAGGAAAAGGGTTTCTATGATGCATTTTGTGGAGAAATGGTTTACTGCACAAGGTGATGAAGAATCTGTACCGCAGCTAGTTGAAGTTTTTATCCTGTTTCAAAAATATTAACAATTGCTCCAGAAACAGAAATAAATGTAGCATTTACAAGTCAGTAAAATTTACTTCTGACACAAATTTAGATCAATAGTTATTATTTTTATGTATATTACCAGCAAAGGAGTTTTAGAAGTAGCAGACTTTTATGTTCTTGTGGAAATACAGTGACCTACTTTGTAGATGTGGACAGAACTGTGTCTGTAAAAGTATGTAAAGTGGGTCTGTAATGTAAGACATGGTTTAAAAGAGTCTTATTGGGGGATGCATTGAAGCAGCATCTTTTACATAAGCTGTCAGATATACTAGGGCGGTAACAATTATTCATCGTGTGATCTCAAAGAATGTCACAAAGGCAGGAAAGTATTTTTTCTATTCTAGGAAATGGAAGTATGAAATTCAGACATTGATTTTACAAAGGACTGAGAATTGCAGTTGCTCAGAAACACAAAAATCAGACACAAAGCTCCTGCCTGAGATTTAAGAAGACACCTGTCTCTACAGCACTGGGAGCCCTTGCAAAATTAAATAAAGCATAGCTCTACACGTGTTGTTGAAGCCAAATGAAGTTGCCCAAGGACTTCCAGAAACTCAGTGAAAGAGATAGTAGTGGCATTCATGCTGGGTCCTTTCCCCTCAACCACCATTTCATCAGTGCATTGCCTGAGATGGGAAATTGTCAGTGTGTTACCTGTATCAACATTAAAATAACAGGTAAGGAGAATGGAATATGAAGAGGTGGTTCATTTGAGCAATGCTGACAAGCTGTGCTGTACACAAGTGAGCCAGAAGCACTTTATGACACATTCAGAACTTGGAGACTGAATTACAGTTTTAGTAATCATCAGTTCCCCTTCTTCTCTGTCATTTCTTTGTTTAATATATTGCGTGGAAGAGACTTATGGTACAAGTTTTATAAGCTTGCAATAAAAATATAACAACTGTTGTATTAAATTATTTAAGTTGCAAACCATTGTAAAAAGCAAAATAAATTATATCGACATGGAGGCAGAAAAATGATTATGATGGAGTATAAAATATATTGTGCTGATTACTACAGAATTTTTGCCCAGTTTAGCATATTGTAAATCTTTGGTTGGCCTTAAGAATGAAACTGTGAGTAGATTTTTCTAAAGGATTGTGACAAGTGGTTTAAGAAAAATGAAGCTATAATTGGATTTATAATTTAAAAAACAAATCAGCAAAAATGTGACAGCAAACAAAAAATATCTAAAAGGTCAAAGGAGAGAAGAATAGTGGCAAAGCAAAGGATCAATGAATTTAAAACTTCCAGATTTCCCCTGAGAGAAAGCTAGAATTCTGGAGGAATGAATAACCAACTTTTATCTTTTAAATAAGTAGATTATTATTTTATTTTTTTCTTTTGTGCTATGCTTTACCAAAAAGAGATGTGCCAATAACTTTGAATCTGGTAGTACTGATGTTAGTAACATTTGAAAGTGCTAGATGTACCTAAATGAGTTGCTAAAATTACAAATGGAAACATTTGCAGGACACAAATATATTTAGCATCAAGTTCTGACTCTACATGGTAAGATCCAGTTAGTTTTCCTTTCTTCTGCCTCTTTGCTCTTGGTAAGTCAAAAATGAAAGTGATTAGATGATTATAATAATAATAATTAATAATAATAATCATCATCATCACCATCATCCTTTAGCATCTTCATGTTTCACCTTTTTATCTTACCAGATTTTTTAGGTCTTTAATGACCCTCAGTCTTCTTGTGACAGGTTATAGATGAGTTTTCTTTGCCCTGCAAAGTGATTTGGCAAAAAGTTCCGCTAGGCTGAGTGTATTTTGTTGCCTTCCTTTCTACTGATATGTGCCTTCTGCAAAAGAGAAGAGGTGATGGCCTGATTCTAAGGAATCTTCCTTGCGCTGGTGTAATTGAAAAACTGCTTTGAGAGAGAAACCTTTTTTACCAAAAAAGGAAAAAAAAGCATACTCATTCAGCTAACGTAGTGTAGAAAATACTGGTAAGCTCACTGCAGTGGTGCTGTTCCAGGAGAGGAGAGGCTCTCTGTGAACAGTTGTTGATGGCTCTCTATACCTGTCCTTCTCACTACCGAGTTCTGCAATGCAGTGGGTGTGATACTCCCTGACAAGTTAAGGCCCATGGCATAAGGTATCAGTGTTGACCAAAGAGAGGGCTGTGTGGGCACCTTTGCTTTACTTTAAAACTGACATCTCTTCTTGAGCAATTTATTTCCCTCTAGCAGTACTGCAACATCGTTAAAACCAGATCTCATACCGCAGATCACATCTTTAGAACAGCAGGCACAAGGATAAATCAAAAGCATGTTTCGCTGTGCCTTGTAGGTTGGCCTTCTGTTTGTGGGAAAGATAAAGGTCACCCTTCCATCACTTGCACTTCATGTTTCTTCAGAGTGGTTGAAGCATCACATCCACTTTCCTTCTGAGCATTTTCAATTTCATCAGTCCAGTATCTCTTTGAACTAACGGTTTTTGGTGGAGATGTGGCTTAAGGCTCCAGAAGTTTTGCCCATGGCAGCGCGGTTGGAACTAGATGATCTTTAAAGTCCCTTCCAACCCAAACCATTCTATGATTCTATGATCCTAAGTAGAAATTCCTGTCGAAAGAGCCAGTGTTCAAGCAGAGGAACCATCGGTGCTGCTGGCTGACTGCTCACCTGTGGGTGCTGGCCCAATGGGGGGGGTCCGGGGGGGTGCCTGTCTGGAGGAACCTGGAACCCCTAAGCAACAGGGCAGATCCGGCAGCTTCTCCCTTCACCGCTGGGCTGTGCTGTGTACTTCACCTGTCATTCATGTGGCTATAAATCACAAAATGTACAAGACTTACGGAAGGTAGTGCAGCTTCTGTAATTCCAAAAGGCCTTCCCAAAAGTTTTTTAAAAACAGATGTTTAGGCCCATGTATTCTGGTGATGAAACGTTATTCCTTTTTTATGTATTTGTGTAATAATTTAACTTTGTTGCAACTTTTTATGATACACTGTGGTATAAAATATATAAAAATGTTTATTAAGCAATCCCAAGAAGGTTGGGTGTATGGCCCCTTGGCCGATACGACAGGCTATTTTGGCATAAAGCCCACAGGTAACTTTGAGATGTCCTGTAAAATGCCCCAGCTGTTGATATTGGTGGAAGAATGTCAGAGGCCTCTGAGCAGTGAAGCTGTTTGACAACAGAGCAGGTGGGAGACATGCACCAGGGCTCTTCTGGGACTGTGATTTTAACTTCCAGAGATCCAAATGCACTGCGAGCAAGCAGATGATTCTGTTCTTGGCCACTGTATTCTTGTTCATAAGAGTGCTCACTGTGGTGTGCTATTGAGAGGAGGAAGAGGTGGCTCAGAATTTGGGGTCAGTTGTGGGCTTTTTCACAAATTACCTTAACGTGTCATGTAATTTTGGCACAGTTCTCTATGACTCAGTTTCTTATCTGTGCTACTTTCCTTTCTCAGCTCTATGTTTTTTTTGTGTTGACAGTAAGCTCTTTGTGGTAAACCTTGTCTGTTATTTAGTGTCTACTCAGTGCTTGGTAAAACGACACATAAGTCTTTTATAAATTCTGCTATTACTAACCTCACGTTAGAGCAAAACTGACTTACAGCTCACATCACTATGTGGCCAAGTTTTAGACCCTTTTTCTTTCATTTTGCTGTCAGTTGACACAGCTGAATGACTCTCCCACTCTTCTGTTCCCGAATCTGTAACAACTATGACCTCACATTACACAGGAAGCAATAGCACAAAGATTTATTTGTCATCCTTGGAGGCCATGAAGAGGAACAGAAGACTTTCATCTCCATCCTTTTCTTCCTTGACTGTAGGGAATAAGAGGGTACTGATACCTTGGGTCTGCGCCATACAGGATAAAAATCAAATTTATGTAAATCTGCCAGATCAAGGGGAGGTAGTTGTGTTGCTATCAAGAGTCCACAAGCTCCTGGGTAGATCATCAGCAATCTCCAACTGCACAATTTCCCCACTAAAACAGAAGCTGGGTTTTGTTCCACCTCTGAATACTGGTCTACCCTTCTTTTTAGCCTGCTACAGCTAATTTCACATAAGTTGTCAGATGCAGCAGTAATGAAATTTTAGTAATTTGTAGATTCACTCTAGGATTAGATCAGTGACCTTGGGACAAAAGGCAGTGAATGCCACGACCACTCTTTGTTACATCTTCCAGGCAGCTTTGATTAAACTGTGCTGCGAAGCCAGACCTGGATCAATATGAATGATCTTCATCAACCTAATAATTTATTTAAAATGTTTGGTGCACTTTTGTCTGGTTTTGTTACGATAACTTGTTTACATTAGTGCAGCAGATTGATTTAAAGTTTCCGATCTCTTTACAATGGTAAACATCTAGAAATAACTTCATTAGTTTGCACATTATACTATATATAAATATGTAACCTACTGTGCGAGCTCCTCAGCAGGTGTAAATTAGCATAGCTACACTTCACAGCAGTTCAGAATCTGGCCTAGAAACTGAAAATGCTTATTCCATTAGTATTATTTTAAATTATCACAGCTTAACTCAACATAGAGCAAGGACCATGTGATCTTCTCCATAGCCAATCTAAGGATGTTTACCACAGAGTCTTTTAGAAACCTTTTCTATTATTTGTTGACTGAATTCTCCCACCAGCAGATGTATGTGGTGGCCACTAGTTATATAAACATCTCTTCATAGTCAGGCCTTTTGCATGCACTGTGTCCAATCAAATATTTCTTAAACCTGTTGGTTTTGGAGACTATTTAGCAGACTTGAATAAACCAACAAATGTGGAAGCTGTACCAAGCACATCATTTGGGGATGTCAAAGCACTTAACAAACATTGTTACAACCAAGTCCATGTGTAACCACTGAAGGACATATTTTCTTCAGTATGTCTCATGACAGCTTCTTAAAAAATATACTTAAGTGAATTTAACACTTGTGAAAGGTGCCAGATTGACAGGCCCTGGAGATAAAAGTTCCTGAATTACCAGCAGGCACAACCAAGCTTCCCACACACACTGACCCACCAGTGTCCCCAACCCTACCTGGGGGGCACAGCAACCAACTGTCCTACAGCTTGTAAATCTGCGCCATCTTGTGCTCTTGGACTGTGAGCCAAGAGTCAGTAGCTGTAATGTGACCTAAAGGTGAAGAAGCAAGTTTCATAATTACTGCACAGGTGCTGTTGCAGTTGATCATTTTCACACCAAGTTTTCAATCTGGAAAAAAAAATCAAGAAAGTGCACATTTATTTGATTTTTCATATAACAAAAATCGCGTGGGTGAGCCTCTAGTGAATCCTGAAGTTTTTTCTGTCCACATAGGCACGTTCAGATGGCTATATGAGCAAACAACTGCTTGGACATACTGTGAAATGCATTCTTAGATGCCTCTTGAAAAATGGGTCCTTACCGTTTCATATGTTTGTAATAATCTGTCTCCATTCATAAC
>NW_010123385.1:34056-39833 GCF_000699245.1 Pterocles gutturalis
GCTTGGTGTCATTACAGCTCATCCTCCCCAGAGTTTTGAACACAGCTGGCGTACAAGTTCAATAACCATCCACCCCTTAAAGAGATTGGGTCGTTACAGGGTTGAAAGATAGCACACAGGGAAAACAGGCTTGTGACCTTTGCACTCTGTCATGGTTTTTGAAAAAAGCACAAGTTCTTCCCTAAATGATTGTGCTTGGAAAGTTCAGTCATCTATTCTCTTTGAAATTATGTTTAGACCTCACTGTGAGTACTGGAAGGGCATGCTTAAGTGTTTCTTTATTTAGTGCAGAAAGTTAATGATATTTTAAACAAAAGGGCCTATTTATAACCTTATATAGGCCAATTCTCAACCTGTATATAGGGCATGGCTAAAACCAGAACACTAGAAAACACAAAGCTATGAGTTTTCCTCCTCGGCTATTTTCTAAACTATAGCCAGCAGCTTGAAGGAATTATTATGGAAGCTAAATCTTAATTCTTTCTACTGAGAAATAGCCATAACTAATGTGCAGAGGAGCTCAGCAAGATTTGTTTATCTTTAAAAGAACTGCATTTCCTTCTGCAACTTGCTGCTGATGTGTGTGATAACATACTTAATTTGTCTGGTACTGTGTGTACTTTGGAAGGTAACTTCTGTATATCTGGAGACAGTTAGGTGGCATATAATTGTTTCAGGGATGGCATTTGGGATTTAAATTGTAATTGTTGTATGTATCAGTATGAAACCTCACTGGATGATTGCCTGATTTGCTTGCCTCCTCAGCATTCCTGGTGCACCTGGTCACACTGTACAGCTTTAGGAAGAGTCCATACAAGCCTTCAAACTAAGCTGAAGTTTAGGTTTCAAAATTTGTGAGGAAGTTCAGGAGAGAATGTATACTTTGGAGAGGATGTTTTAAGATGGCAGTATCAGTGAACTCTGCTTAAATATCTTATCCAGCCTCAGTTCTCCTGTACAGGCTGTCTGCTGGAAAAAAAGAGATGGACCATTTTATGTCATCTTCTCTTTCACAGGATTTTTCTCTTTAGTACGTGGTTTTGTGTTTTATCTAGCCTAGTTTCATCTGTCTAATATAGCTGCATTGGGTTTTGGTTTGGAGTGGAATTTTTGTCCGCTTGTATTTGCACAGTACCCCGGTGGTGTTTTCATTTCATTCATTGTATTACCTAGTTGCTAATTTTAATGATATTATGTTATAAATTCTACTTCAATCTGCTACATATTACCCACAAGTACTACTAAGTCTTTTTTCATCAACCGCCTTTTTAAGATTTTTGAGCTAGTAGCTGGCCTTTTGCTTGCAGAAAGGCAAAAGGGTTTTTTTGTCTGCTGCTATGAGGGGAGGAGGGGAGTGCCAGGGACCTTCTCTTACAGAATGACAATACTTCGCTCCCAGAGGAATGCAGAGGAAGGGAAATCGATGTTTACCTGTTTTTCCTAACATGTACAGTATACTTGGACACCACTGAGAACATTATTTAGAAGCAAAGGCTTCCTAAAGTTTACCTACCCCATTCTGGAGCTTCGAGGATGTCTCAGTTGATTAGTTTGAAAACTCTTTATAGATGTGAAGTATTAATTTTAATTTTGTTTAGGAAAGGACAGAAATTAGAATTCCATTTTAGGGAAGGAAAAGAGAGAGTTTCTTTCATGACTGAGTTAAACAGAAGCCTTCAGAAGAATAGAAAGGGGTTGGTTCATTCCCATCTTCATGTAACTTGAATTACAGGGTTTAGTAAGTGAAACGGATCATAAGCTAAACCCTGCAGAGTCCGGAAAGCTCTAATTAACGCCCACAGCAAGTAACTTTTCTGAAATTGGTCTTTAATCAAACTTTGCTCTGAAAACAAGAAGGTATTGTGGCAGCTTGATAAAAGAGATGCATTGCCAAGGCTGACAGGCCCACAATCAAACTAGCACTAAAAATAACTGTTTTGTCTACTAATTTTCTGTCAGATGCTAAAAAAATCCATTAGCTACAGTCTAAAAAAACTTCCATAGTTACTCAACCAAGTGACTCAGCTCTAGAAAAGTGAGGTTCCTGTAAATGTTAATGCCCTCCCTGACTATGAGTGAGCCCTGTTTCCTTCTCACACCCTCCCGTCAAAGCATAGGAAGAGTAGAGAGGTTGGCGAAGCCGGGAGGGGAAGAGGCAACTTCTGGATTCAGAGGTGGTCATTTGAGGCCAGCTGCCCCTCTCCTCTTGCTGCTGGTGGTGCAGAGCACAGGCATCCTCACTGACTAACTAGTTTGGATTGATATAAGCTACTCACTCATTTTTCTTCTATCTCCCACAAACAGTAAGGTCCATGGCTGCTACCTTGTGCACTTGCAACTTCTCACTGACTCTGAAAGCAGGTGTTATCGGTAAGGGAAACACAGCTCATTTTCCTCTTCCTCTGCTCAGCTGTAGAAAGAGTTGTTTGGATTCCTGCAGGCACCCATCCAAGCCTACAGCAACTTTCATTATGTTTTTCACCGTAGCCTGCACAAAAACATTGCTAGAATTGGTTTTTCGTGTTCGCAATAGATTCCAAAGTGACAAGAAGTCCACTGCACAAACAGGTCTAGCAGTAAAATATAATAAAACTGTAGTCTTCCCTTTATAGCAGATTTTTGCCTCCATACAAGAAAGACATTGGCCTGTTGGAGCAGGTCCAGAGGAGGTCCATGAAAATGATGAGAAGGATGGAGCACCTCTCCTATGAGGACAGACTGAGAGAGAAGAGAAGGCTCCAGGGAGACCTTATTTCGGCCTTTCAATAGTTAAAGGGAGCTTATAAGAAAGATGGGGACAGACATTTTAGCAGGGCCTGTTGTGATAGGACAAGGGGTATTGGTTATAAACTGAAAGAGGGCAGATTCACCCTAGATGTAAGGAAGAATTTTTTTATGATGAGAGTGGTGAAATACTGGAACAGGTTGCCCAGAGAGGTGGTAGATGCCCTATCCCTGGAAACATTCAAGGTCAGGTTGGACGGGGCTCTCTGAGCACTATTTTATAACCAAAAGGGCAGAGTCCTATCAGTCTGGATCCTAGTAAACATATCCTTCACAGAAGAGGTTGCAATCATATTAAATTATTCTTTGGTGTTAGGGACAAGCCGAAAGAGGATGGTTTAACATTGCCTTTAGTGCTTCCAGTCCAGGCTGTATTTTCATCTGTTTCGTGATTACTTGAAAAAGACATTTTCATTGTTACAACTAGTTTGGTGTGAGAAGCAAGAAGCTCTTCAGTATAGATGGATCTATAAAGGCAAGACAAACTGAAATCAAATGTGACAAATCCTTGAAGACACATTTTATGAAAGAAGTGTTTGCAAATACAGACTTGTGATGATGTGAGTGGCTGTTTTGGCATCTGACCACGCATGTGTTTGTAGAGACCAGAGTTCCAAATGCAACTGCAATTCCCTCTGTAATTTCTTTTTTTCTAAATTTTGGGGTATGTATACTTTACAAATAGGCCTGAAATGTTAAATTTGGGTTGGGTTTTTTTTGAAGTATAAATTATGCCAGTTGCTTTTTATTTTTTTTCAAGCAAATGTTATTCTGTATTTACCATGCAACAGGAAACCTCATTCATCAGTTGTGACTTTGGAAGAAGGGAGAGAAGTCTAGACATATCTTAAGAAATCTTCACAACACATGGATTAGATTTTGAAAGTGATATAGCAAAGAACACAAATTCTTTGATTGTCATAGTTTCAAAGACTAACTTAGGTAATCACAGGTTCAAAGCAGTTTCACAGCCTTATCCAAATTCATATTATCATTTGTCTCATATACCATGGCAACAGACTTCCCCTGCCCTTCAAAGCAGTTAAATTCTTAACTCATATTCAGATAAATATCCCAGGCCAGAATGATTGAAGTGCATCACCAGTATTGCATAAAGGAGTTTATATCATCTCTAGAGCTGTGCCTAATCTGGTCTGCCAAAATGTGCCCCCCCTACCAGTCCTACCAGTACCCTACAAAACTCAATTACACCCTGATTATCATTATGTATGCAAATTATCACTATCCTGATATTATAAATAAGAAGACAAAGACAGACTGTAACTTGCTCAAAACCGGAAGAACAAAGGGAAATTAGTGAAATAGCCAGATAAAGAATCAGGAGTAGTTGGCTTCCAAAGCAAATTCCATTTTCATCCTCCTAAGTTTAGTTATTGTTGATTTCCCTCTTTTTGAGCATATGAATGTTTCCCACTTGGAAAAAAATCAAGACTAACTTCAAATTTTATAATTTTGCAAGAAACTTATAAAAGCATTGAACAACATATCTTTGGCTAGTTTACCCTGGAACTGGTAGGCTCTTAGTATTTTTTAAGGTCTAGCTGATATGTTTTCAAAATGGAAACACAATAATTTACAAGATGTTCCTCCATTTTTGCTATGGGCAGAGCAATTTTAAAAACCAGGTCCCCTAACAGGGAAATGAGCAGCATGACCAACATGAGGTAATGTCATCAAGAATAGTAAAGAAAACTGAAAAGCCAAATATTGGGCTATGCAAAATGTCCACATTATGTCATTTAAAATCTTCACAGCTGCAACAAAAAATCAGCACAAAATCATATTTTGTAAAGTGACTTGCTTTTATATTCCAACAGTATATTTTTGTTTATTGGGCTTATTTTAGACAGGAAGGTATTAACTAAAATGAAGCAAGTCAATTGTACAGGTTTTGTTTTAAAATCTGTATTCTGCTATGTCATTTTATATGATATTTTATATTAAGTTTATTCTATATATTACAATATATCTTCTACATAAGATATATATTTTATTATATATTTTATATATTATTATGTATCTTTTATATTAAAAGTGTGGGGAAAATCCTGAACTGATTTTCCTGGCACATAAGGTTCATAAATGTCAGTAAAACCAGAGAATTTTTTTAAAAGCACATTTTCCTTCCTTGCTGCGGTCGGAAACCACAGAGACAGTCAGATGGATGCTTAAGAAAGAGGGGGTGGGGGTTTCCAGTTCCTCGTGTTTCACCTTTTCATTGGTCTGCCTGATCATTTAAGGCAGAGGCTTGTTCCAGACAGCTTTAATTAAACTATGCTGTGAAACTGTATATAGATCAATGGAAATGATCCATAACAAAAGGCTAATCATGTATTTAGCAGTGTTCAGTCCAGCTCAATCATCTTCTACCATTTCTGTGGCTTTACATTCATGTGCCAAAGCCTTGAATGTGTGTATGTATTTTTTTAATCCATCTCATTAGTGACCATATGCTTTGGCTTCAAGGGAGACAAGAACTGTCTGCAATCTGCCAGGGATTTAGGGACATCAATAATTTCTGAATAGTCATGTTGGTACTGGTCGAAGGGTTAAGTGTTCTGCACACCAGGGGCACATCTTTTGGGACTAGAACTCCTAGTCAACTGCTAGGAACCTGATCCCCTGTGACGCATCTTTTCAGAGTACATGCTGCATGTCAGATCTCTGCAGCTGAAGCAATGGAGCTTTATTAGCTCAGGGATTTAAAAACCTGCTCTAAGCCAATGTAACAATATCTTTTGGTCAAAAAGTGAAAGAAAGATAGTAGTTGTAGTATGAAAGTGATTTTTTTATGTACTGGGCTAAATGTGATCTTCCTTTTTGTTACCATTTTCCTGTTTAATATGAGCTATTAGATGACTCCTCCCCTGCAAATATCCAGTGAAGCAAGAGTATGGCAGCAATAATGGGGACATGACTTTGGAAATATAATTTTGGATTCTGTGGCCTCACCTCATACTGCCTAAATCCTG
>NW_010123385.1:39856-52550 GCF_000699245.1 Pterocles gutturalis
CAGATGTAAAAACTGTCTTCCCAGTCATTTGGAATGACCCTTTTAGGGGCTCCCAGGACATTGTTTTATCTACTTGGTGTGAAAAGCACCTTTCAAAACAATAGTTTACGGGGTTAGATTGTGCCATGTTGTATGGAAAGGCTGCTAAGTCAGCGTGAGAGTTCATCAAACTCTCAGTGTCCTGGCCTTACAGAGGAATAGCAGAAATAGATTATAATGCCAAAATGTTTGGTGAGAGAGGGAAAGACTTAGAATTTTTTTTGTTCATTTTAAGTTTGGGTTATGTCCATATCCCTCAGTTGTACCCTGGTCAATAGAAGAATGCATAGCAGTGCAGAAAAAAACTGTATGGAACCTGTGCCCTGAACTTCTGCTGATCAGTTGGGAGTAGCAGGGCTCCATCTTACAGAATGAAGCTCACCTGCTTTCAGCAAATTTCATGCAGTAATAGTAAATAATGCAGACTGTCACAGGAAATGAAAACATGCACAGTACACACCACTTGTTTACTGCTTGCTTATCAGCTGGCTTTCTTTGTACTTTAATTAATATTCTGTATCAAGGCAGATTAAATAACCTTAAGACTGATACCAGTTATATATAGCTCCTGTTAAAGCTCCAGTAACCACACTCACTGTAATCCTCTGTCCTTCACTTATTTTCATTTTTTAAGATCATTTTTTAGAAGTATGGCATGCAACTGAGCAAACATTTCTGGAAGTGATATAAAGGAAAGAATTTTTTTAAATCTTAGATGTATTTGAACAAAGAGTTAAATGCTCCAGAAGACAATCATAGTCTTGACTGATGCTCTTATTTATCCAAAAGCATAATTTGCAGGAGTGAAAAAAGATAAAGATTGTGTCTTTATTAGTGCCACGTAATTAAAAATATGCAATTAGTATTGGAGGATTTAGAGTATCTTATTTATAGCAAGTAAAATATATATCTGTCAATTTTTGCATTGTGTCAGCTATGACTACATAGTCTGACACAGATTTACTAATTGTACATTGTCTTCTGTGAGACCTTAGAGTACAGTTTTACTGTTTTAGAAGACCCAGTCTCCTCTTTTCAGGGAAAATTTGTGTAAGCAGACTTTATCCACAATTTTTCAATGTATAAAGATGCATATCTCAGGTAGAATGGTTTCATATCAAATTATTTGATTTATAAGTATAATACCACATTCAGAGGCATATGTCCCAGATTCTCATGCACATTGCAATTATACATGTAAGCTTTCCTGCAGTATTTTGCATTTGCAGTAGAAAAGGTGGTGGTCTTTAGGAAGAGTGGCTCTTTCTGGTTGTCAAGTCCACTAGGGCATGTTCAAATGTAAATTTTTATGGCTATTTTGACCACCTGATAAAAACAAAAGAATGGAGTTATATTTCTAGATAGCCTCACTTTCAAATTTTCCCTTTGAAAGTAAGACCTGGTTTTGTTATGGTAGTTTTTAGCACTGTTTCACAGTTTTTAAGCCTGTGAAAAAGACTAAAATTATATTTTCACAATTTTAATTGAGAAAAAAAGCAAATGTAGTTTTAATAGGGTGGAATTTGTGATTTTTAAGGTGACTTGCCTTTACGCACTTCCACTTAGTGCTTTCTGAGACAGCACAGCTATAAAGTTTTCTGAAATCAAAGTTCAGAATGAAACCGTTAGCTGGTTCTTAATTATTGGGTCACTGATGGATATCTGTGATACAAAGACTGAGTCCTTTTTTACACACAACATGAAGTCCTTTGACCTTTGAGGTGACTGTTGACCTTTAGCTCACCCTTGTCTCTTTTCATCTCTAATGTCAATGATGTTAATACAAAAAAAACATCAGCATTTCAGAAGACTGATACTGTCTTTGCAATATTCCGTCGGTAGCATTATTACATTAATTTATGCTACTGGTGCTAGGTAACAAGAGAGAACAGTTTTGGCTTCAGTGAATACAATAACAAAATTCCTGTTTTACCCTAGATGAGGTAACACTTTGAACGGCCTATTCACAGTTTCACAGGCAGTGACGCCAAAAAAAAAAAAAAAAGCTTTGACAGTCTTCAAGTTCTGCCCTCTTTACACCCTCTCTAGCCAAGATTGCTTAGTGTTATAAAGAACTGCCATAACCACAGAAGCTGCAGACAGAAATAACTTATTGAAACCAAAATCCATGTGGGCCATCCCTTACCGTTAGGAAACTGTCTTTTGCAGGGTCATTTGGAGGGGTTTCAGTAGACTTCTTTAAGGGCTCTGTGTGGATGGATTTCTAGCATCTCCACTGAGGCTGCAATGCGACCAGAAATATCTTGATGCTGAATTTAAATTCTTCATTCTTTAGTTTTTGCTCATATTGTCCTAATTATATCTTCTCTATTACCAATTCTGTTCCCGTAATGGATGTTCAATTTACAGACTTCTGTCACATACCAGTCCCTTTACAGCTCTTTATAGCTAGCTTCTATATTTTTATCAGTTTGATTCTCTCTATAATCCTAGATATGCAGTCATATATGTTGCCATCCCTGGATTTCCTCCATTATATCTTCAGTGCAGCACGCTCACATTTACTTCAAATTAAAATTATGTTCATAGTGTTTTTAAAAATGGCCCACTTTAACTTCTAGTAGATTGATACACCACAGTGGGACTTGAGAGCAGGATTTCATTTAGAGACAACTACATCCCGATCATCCAAATATCAAAAATTACAAAGAACTGAGTTTCAACTGGCCTTACGTTATTTTTACGACCTGCATTTAGTTTCAGCTTGCTATATCTGTAATCAACAGACCTCTCACTCACTCAAGGTTGAGAAACATGCTTTTGACTGTTTCACTGAATTATGGCCTTAGGCAACGTGTAAAATTAATCTCAAATTAGTTGACAAGGAGGTGGGAGATGGTGATTCTTTCTTCTATATAAAGTGAAAACCCAGGAGCTGCATTTCACTTCCTTTTGTTAGTTGCTTCTCCACAATAATTTTCAAAAATGTATTTAGAAATCATTTTTAAGAAATAGGACACAATCAAAAATGACACAAAGAGAATTCATTAATTGTTTTGTTTCTATTTTAGGACTGCAAGAATACCTGGAAAAATATTTGGTCAAGAAGACCCCAGCTTTGATTTTAGTACCTGTGGTGGATTTACCTGGCAAGGAAGTTATTCACGTAGCATGCTGGCTAAGCTAGAAGTTCAAAAGAGATGAGTTGATATCAAAACACACATTCCACCTAGAAACGAACAAAAAAATGAATGTTTTGGATACTTTCATTAAGCAATATTGTTTGATTTAAGCAAAGTCATACTTAACTTGTTATTGATGCCTCATGATATGTGACAGATTCAGCTTTGTATGAACAATAAAGGCTTCTTTTCAAAATATTGTCCTTTTTTCTCACTTATATTTAGACACATTCTGATAATAGCAGGTGGCTCTTGGGAGAAGTCAGTTGCTCTGATCACATCAGTTCATTTGTTTGATATATTTAGGCCTGATTACAATAAACTGATTATAACTTCAGATCTTTTGGATGGAGGTGAAATCAGAACATTACTGTTTTAAACACTTCATTCCTTTCCTTTCAATTCTATGTTGAATTTACTGACTTCAAGTCAACTCATGAAGACTTTATTTGTGGCCAGATTTTAAACCTTTTTCTGCACCAGGGAAGAATTATCCAGAGAGGTACTCAGGCTGCATGTTTTACCAAAGTGCATAATGGAGATGATAGCCAGACTGTAGGATTTGCCATCCTGCTTTCTGAGGCAATAGTAGGCATCCTCGTGATTTAGATCTGGTAGGCAGCTCTTACTAAAGAGCTACCAGTATTCTTAATGCTTCAGTCTTCTTCAGAAAATCAACAGGAGTTCTACCACTGCTTTCATTAAAACAGGCTCAGACACACAGGTGAAGCTCCTGTCAATTTCACTGCAACTGATATTTTACTCATGCCATTATATAAGATCAGTATAGGAGAGAAAGCCTTTTGGATTTTGCTTGAGGCAGTAAGACACTGTAGAGAAATCTTATTTCCCGATAAGGCTATAAAGTCAAACCTACAAAAAAGAGTATCAAATCTTTGCCTGTGTTCTGCATCTATATATTCTCATTGCTGCTCTTCCAGTGTGTGAGCACTGGAGCTACATGAGCAGCACTCCAGTTGTCCTTCTCTTACACCAGCATATATCTGAGATAACTCCCCAAAAGTCTACTGCAGAGCAGTAAGTTTACATGGCAATGACCAAGAGGTGGACTTAGCACTCCAGCTTCATTTTCTTACCTGCTACCAGCTATGCACTTGACAACAGCTGATACGAAGTCAGTGACTAAAGAGGATCTTCCTCTGTTACATGCTTTGTGTGTCCAGCATATTATGCTGATCATTACTTGAAAATAGAGACTGTTAAATGTCTTTGTTCCTTACCATTACATCAAGTAATATAGCAGAGCTGCCATCTTTAGTAAGAACTACTTTTTTCACAGTTATTCAAATGTTTTTAGAAGGGAGAAGGCAAAGAGCTTTTTATATACCAGTGCATGAATATACAGATGTATTAAATTAAATTTCTTAAAGAAAGGAAGAATCTGTTAAAAATATATTAGATCATTACCATTCAGTATCGTTTTTAGGTTAAACATATTTGATCCTTATTCTTTCCCACAATCAGAAAATAACTTATTAATACCTGGGTGTGTCTGGTTCATTTGAAATCTACTCTTTCAGAAGGCTAAATCATTTTCTTACCTCACCCTGGAAATACCAGCATTTTATTTCTGTCAGTGTGGAGTGCTCACAGACCAGAGACAGAAGCTGGACTGAAACGGGAGAAAAGAAGGAGATGGTACTTTCAGAGAGATGAGGATGAAGCTTAATTTTTCAGACATATATGGAAACTAAATAGATGACATAAGTTTGACTGTGTCTCCTGTAGCAATAATTTTCTAGAAAAGATACCCAAAGCTTTTGATCTTGGCTTTTGTACTGTACCATGTATTTTAAGGTGGCAGGATATTTGCTCCTAAGGAAACTAGCTTTTCCTGCAAGTTTTCCTGGAAGATTCATGACTCAGACTAGCCTTCTTTTCCCTCACAGAGGTGCACTGCAAAAGGGTAGCAGAATGCGCTGGTATAAAAAGCAGTGTGACTAATTTTTTCTCAACAGAAAGAAAACCTTTTCCATGTTTTAAGATAACTAGTACTTCAACGTGTTTACTTTGTAAGTAGCTAAAAAATAATAGTTTGCTTTTCCTCCTTGAGAGGCTTCATGCAGCTTGTAAGTGGTGTGAGTAACTAAGACTATAAGCTGGGTCTGCAGAGCTGTAAGTATGAACAAAGCAATTTGTTCAACACTGATATGCAGGTAGGTGAGTAAAGTGCTGCTGCATAGAGAGACCTAAGACTTATAACAGAAAGAAATATCTTAACACCATTTTATCTGCCTTATGCTGCTGTACTTTCATCATAATTACTGGGTCCTACTGTGAATGAGTTGCTTCACAAAACTCTTTTTTACTTGCTTTGTAACAAAAGTGGTAGCTGAAGACAGGAGGTGGGGAGGTGGGCACACGCATGCACACACACATACATGTGTTTTAGTGAAAAGTAGGAAAGACATCTAATACTCAAAATGTATAGATTTAGGGTTTGTTGGGTTGGGTTGGTTTGTTTTTTTTTTTTCATTACTAGCTTTGCTGAGTGTTTACCCCAGCAGGTTTTAATCTTGAGACTATAAATTGACATACTGTGCTTAGAGACTCTGACTGGTTCTGAGGACTTTATATACATATACAAATTCTTCTGTTTCTCTGATTTATACTAAGCCTGCAGGAAATTTTTTTGTATGCATATTAGGACACAAAAAGTTAACTGATCTAGGGTCCAGCACTCAGAACACAGAAGGGCTAAGTAATAGGTGGGGAAATGTCTTTAAAAATACTAAAAATGTAACCCGAGGTTTTAATTTTTTTTCTCTGCTGTAACAAGTGTTAGAATATGGCTTACACATCTTCCTTTTTTTTTTTTTTTTTCTTCAGAAGAAATCTATGGCTCATTATCATTTTCTGTGTCAGTGAAATTTTGTTTCTCGCCTCCTTTAAAAATCTCTGTATATCAGTTTCTTTAATTGCTTGAAAGCATGTTAAAGTGAACTGACCAAATGGGACTGCAAGACCAAAACTGATTTAATAACTTTGTGTTTTACTCATTTCAAAACCCAGTGATGGCTACAGTACCAGTGAGCCTTTACAATGCACATGGCTAAGCTGCTATAAAGGCACCAGAGCTGATCTTCCTAAATAGATTTTAAAATGACATTGAGATATTTTAAGCAGAGACTATCTAATTTTTTTCCCTGTGAGTTTTATAGTTAGGTGATTCAGGAGCTAATTTGTTACACCAGATAGCACGGATGCATCTTTCCTCTCAGCCTTCAGAAGTCTGATGGGCATTGGAAGCAGGATGTCTCTCCCGAGTGCTAGTGAGGTGATCTGAAGCAGCTCTTCTCCTTCAAGGACATCCTGTTCAATCCATTATCTCCTGTCTATGTGCAGTAGTCTAGTCTATCAAAATAGAGTGATTGAATAAAACTTTTATTTCAAATAAATGAATGCATTGATTTAATAAACGTTTTGTACTGCATGGTATAATAGTTCTTGAAATGAACACTGAAATCCTAAAATACAGAAACTTCTCATGTGTCCGTGTTAAATCTTTGTTACTTCTTTCAGGATGGGTTTGCTGAAGCAAACCTAGTTTATTCTGTCTGTTAAAGTAAAACTGTCCTGAGCTCCCTGAGTACCTACTGGCACTTATTGTTTAAGTAACCTGCTTTTACTATTATAAATGTCTGTCATTGGGAATGCATATTAAGAATACTTGACAATTTACTAATTTATGTTCTCTTTAGTTGTATTTTAGTATTTTTGGCAAGCCAGCCTGTGTTGATGTATTAGCCAAACATTCAAAATACAGACTTGAGATCCTGAAAGCTTCTTTTTTTTTCCACTTTCATCTGAACACTGAATATTTTTGACATATTATAAATTTTAATTTTAAAAACAGACTGGGTACCTGTGAACTGAACCCGTATGTTACATGCAAGTGCCCTTTTACTGATGACTCACTGCTCACAATTTCTTGGCTTTGAATTTTGTTGGATTAATTCATGGTTAGCTTTTGCTGTGGTTTCCTGCTTTTGTCATTTTTAGAGCACTGTCTGCTTTTTCCCTATATTCCCAAATAGTCAGGTTGTTCTGAGGATCTTCTCACAGGTTATGTCACTGGCAGCAGTCTCCTTACCATTGCCTTGACTCTCCGTTTCATTTGCAATGTTTGAAAACCATTTCTTGGATACGGCTGCTGATCCTCCATTTCCTATTATATTGTTTTTTTGTGATGGTATTGATTGTATCGTTTAATGCTAAATCATTTTGAAATGCTTTTTGCATAATTAAAGCCAGTTGACAAGACTTAGCCGTCCACAGTAAAAACAGGATGTGCTCAAAATAGGTCAGATTTCACTTTTGCTTTTCCCAGCTTACAGAAATTCCTTCTCTTCTTTAAATTATGCGGATCTCCAGTTCAGAAGAAAATGATGTTTCAGAACAAAAAGATAAGCTGAACTAAACGCCCTGACAGCTGCCCTGATCTGGGGACACCAGCGTCAGGAGGCACAGGTGAGGATGGCGCTGCCCTTTTCCTGGGTAAGTTCAGGCCTTGTGCCTCTGTTTCCATATTGGTATGTCTGCTAACCCTTGTAAAGGTGCTGGCAAAGAGATGCTACGTTGTAGTCATACAACCTGCAATAACAAAAAGTTTAGACTGAGCGAGCAGCACACCATAGTGTGAAAGTAACGTTGTAGCGGGAACCAGAACGGATGTGATGGCAGGGAGCGATTTGCATGAGCGCAATCTGGAGAGCTTTCCTGCCGGCACACTGCCTGCAGCAGCCTCGGGTCGCAGGAGGAGTCTGTAATACATCAAGTAGCATTAATGACACAGTTTACAGCATGATCCATCCCCGACGATCCCAAAGTGCTTAAGTCCATTACGTAACATGCTGGGGCCACCACTGGGACAGCCACACGTGCTGCAGGCCGCCTCTGCGGGGCACGAATGCCAGCAGGGCTCCACAGCTACGCTGTGGGGAGAAGAGCTCCGCTGCTCTCCACAGACCCCAAGTAGGGGGGATTTGCTCTGGCAGAACCACAGTTACCACAGAGAGACTTCAACCTCAAAGCCACAACACCAGGCAGCTAGCATTATTACTTTCTGTTAGTCATGAGACGTGTTCCACTTTAGATTTTGCCATGATGGAGGCGACAAATCCTTCTTCTGGGCTCCGTCAGGCATCAGTCTATATGCTGCTTCTGGAACTCCTGCTGCTGACAGCTGTTGACAGTACTCTATAACATCCTCGGTACATCTTATTATTGCCATACCCCCACTTTACAAGAAAGGCATCGTTTGTCCAGGATGGAAGTTGTGATGTTGCATCAGGGGTGCAAGCTCCTCCAAGCATCACTTCACCTTCACTGATTCCCACAGTTTTGTTGGTAGCTGCCTTGACAGTAGTTTATCTTGTTGCTTATAGAAGAACAGGCGTCCAGAAGAAATACATTTCTCAGATGTAAGAGTTATCTCATTGCAACAAAGTTCAGTCCTACTCCCACACAGACCCAACCGTTCTGCAGCAAGACCCAGATACATGCAAATGTAAAGTCTTTTCTAACTGAACCAAATTTCCACAGCTCAGGAGCTGGATCTGTTAAGGTTCAAAGCAGGAGGTGTTAAATGATATAAGAGAAAGGAAACAGGCAGGAAGTCAGCGCCAAAGGAATGGTGTTATTAGGTACCAGTAGGGAAGCCAAGCTAAAAAGGCAAACAACAGGTCTAGGGACCTAAAGGGTTTATTCTTTATTTATAGGATGTCTTCTAAGGAATGGACTCTAGACTGCCTTCTCACTATTGCTAGTTTTAGCTATAAAAGATTAACATATGAAGAACAAAAAGGAATAAATAGAGTTTCCAGGAAAGAGATCCAGAAGTGAACTTTTAAAACACATCTCTCATCCTTTCAACAAGGTATAAAATGGTAAATGCTTTGACTACTCTAACAGTGTGCTTTGGTCTGGCATCTGAAGGTGAGGATGCCTGAAATGCAGATAATATGCAAGAGGAGCCACCAGCTGTGTGGCATCCTGCTGTTAGGGGACGTTTCTCCGGGGCACTGCCACAAGGAATATGGCTAATAGGTCTTGACTGGAGAGCTATAGCCCATTAATGTGATTCTCATTTGTACTCCTCCTTCACCAAGGCACTACAGTGTACCAAAATGTTGATTCAGGACTTGGCTTTCATTGTTATGGATCTTGTTTAAAACTATTTAAATACTAGAAGTCAGAATATCTCATATTGCTGCTCAGATTAGGCAAGCCAAATGTGATTCTCTTTATGCTACAGTCCCCAGTGCAGGCAAAAAGCTTTCTCAGGTTGAGATCCTGCCACTCACGTAATTATTTAGAGAAAGACAGCCCCACCGCTTCAGCTCCGATACTTCACAAGAGGAATAGAAACGTTGGGAAAAGTTTTTTCTTTGATGCAGAACATGCTGCCACTTTTTTGTTATTAAAATAGGAGCTAACTTTAAATAAATAAAATTTTGCCTGGAGGCTTCTGAAAACTAATGTTGTGTTTTGACAGTGTCATTTTTCTGATTCCTGAAAGCATTATGTGAGTTAGCTCAGGACTTCATCATGATTTTTCTTCAGTGCTACATACAGTGAATTATTTTTTCAGCTCTGGAATTTATTTGATTTCTCTCTCACACACACACACACACACACAGAATCACATCACTGTGTGACTTTCTTATTCAACAGGCACTCCCCAAAGCTGGTTTCTCCCCCTTTTATGGGACAGGTGGATCAACCTCCTGTAAAGGAAGTGAAAGAGAGGGTGTAGTAAAGTGGAGGCAGGTACCACTATTTTTTATTGAGAAGAATGGATGAAAAGCAGCCATCTTTGAAAGTCTTTGAAAAGGAAAATAAACTATGGAAATTAAGGAAGGTCACACAAAAACCCTGCAAGAGGACAGAATTTTTAACACTACCCTCAATGTGCAACTTGTATGTCATGCCTTTTTAACTGAGCTTTTAGGTTTTATGTCATCTGAATTCATGCTTTGCTATAAAGGATACTGATGTACAGATGATATAGGACTTTGAGAAGAAGCAGACAGTCTTCAAATAACAGCTGATTTGAGACCCTGGTCTTTGATGACAATTTATGGCCCTCTTTAAAAAAAATAAAAATTCATTTAAGTGTATGCTCAACTAGAAAACTCAAATAATGTGTGCTGAGCGAGAGAAAAAAGATTGCTAACAGCACAATGTGTCTTACAGCATAAAGTGTGACCCTAAAATTGCACATTGCTGAGCATTCTTAATGTGCTGTGAGCAATTTCATACACTGTATTTCAAACACTGAGTGCACACTCTAATATGTACATATATCAAGGGTGGCCAAACTTTTTGATATGTGTCACAAAGTGATTTCAAGAGATAAAAAGAGTTGGCCAAAGGCCTTTTAATTCCACTGTATAACAGCTATCAAGATTTCAAATTTATATTTATTTCCTATTTGAATTAAAATAAAAGACTTTAAATGGGAGGCTTTTTGGTCATGTTTGGTTTGTTGGCTTTTGTGTTTGTTTTTTTTTTTCCCCAAAAACGAATTGGGTCAAAGTGTTCATGTTCTTATTGAAAAGGTCAGATTTTCTATTCAGATTCTTTTTTTTTTCCTGAAATTACCAGAAAGCATTGGACCATGGAAACCTTTCCATTGCAGAACTTGTTGCAATTTACATCTCTTAAAATGTTTGGCTAGAATGCCAAATTCTATTTAAAAGATATTTCTTTTTCTATGATACTTTGAGACACCTTATTTCAAGTAAAAACAAAAAAAGAACCTTCTCTCTCTAGTGGGAATAGAGTTCAGAGATGTGAGCACAGTTCTCAAAGACAAGAACTCTTAAATTCTGACACTGGCAGTGAACTTTGCAGTGGCTTTAAGTTTATGACCCCTTCCCTCCTGTAAAATGAGGACAACAGTAATGGGTTGGATTGTATTATTGTGAAGATTCTCTTGTAGGCAGTCATGGGTCTATAGTGAGGTGTCCTGTAAGTGTTACACATCATTGGAAAGGAGAACATGCCCAATGCTCTTTATGCCCCTAGTTGATGAGGTAGATAAAAATTTGAGTCCTGAGTCAGCTGTAAATTACAGAGACTTTTTAAAATACAACACTATGGGAGTTTTTCACTTGCTTTCTGGTGTACCCAGCAGACTTCAGGATGGTATGGGGATACTATTGTAGGTACAGATCAGCCCAGGAGCCTGGAGGATAGCCCAGGGTAACTGTCCCAACTGTGTCTGCATTCGTTTGTCTCTGCTCTACACAGCAGTATGTAGCATAGGCATACCTTGACTTTTGAAGCTACTCTTACATTTTCATGTTTTTCTCTGTATCCTCAAAACCAGAAAACAGTGGCTTTAATATTACTGAGATTTTTAAAAAGTTACTTCTCTACAGAAGTTGAGGGGTTGAGAACTGCAAATCGGACAGGAGGATTGAGAAAACGGCTTTTTCTCTTCTGTCATCACATGTATGCATTTGGTCTTTGGACAACTCTTCCTTTGCTACCACCATGTTTCTCTTCTCTCCCCATTCTTTTCCCCTCTTTGTGTTCCTATTCCTCCTTTTTGATTTTCTTTTCTTCCTCCTGTCCCCCTTCCATGCTTTTACTCAGGTGTTACCTGCATCTCAACAATGCAGCTCAGTAAAGAAATATAATCTGTTGCCTTGACCAAGCCCAGGCACTCCACATACATTTTTCAAAAGCACCAAAGTGACTGGGAACATAATTTGCATTTTAACTGAATAGAATTTATGCTCCCAAGTCATGTAAGCACCTTTGACAAAATGTTTCTTGGGAAGATAATGTTTTATGATCTGCTAGCTCGAACCAAGATTTCCAGTTTACCAGAGCAGACCTGATAAATAAACTGTAAAGTCAATCTACTGCAAAAGGCGTTAGAAAAAAACCTTGTTATTCCTTGTCTCTTTTACTCAGGAGATGTACAGTTTTAAAGGAGCTGCACAGTGTGCCACCCCGCTTAGGCTGAATGGTGAAGAGCAAGGCTTGCCAAAAAAATCCGAGCCTTTACATAGTTGCTCAAAGGGGAACTGACTTCTTCAGCATTCCAACGCTGGAACAGGCTTCCTCGAGAGGCAGGCGATGCCCGTGTCTGTCGGCATTTAGGAGACATTTGGACAATGCCCTTAATGACATGCTTCAACTTTCGGTCAGCCCTGAAGTGGTCAGGCAGATGCCCTAGTATGATCATTGTACCCTTCCCACTGAAAAGAGTTCTGTTCTGTTCTATTTTTCCGCGCACGTGGCCCATTTTCAGAGCTCGGAGCAGCCAACGCTGGGGCTGTTGTTCCGTGTCGGGCCCCGGGGTTTCGGTAAGGGTGTTCCAGGTATAAGCACACCGCAAGGGACAAATCTGCTGAAAGCCTTTTCAGCTGTTCCCACGCAGAGGCGTCACTGACGCTACAGCGAACACCAGGTGCTGGTGCTGACCTGATTTTTTTTCTTGTTTTATTTTTTTTTTTTTTGGGTTTGTTTTTTTT
>NW_010123386.1:0-513 GCF_000699245.1 Pterocles gutturalis
CTCCATCATATTTGAAAAATCATGGTTGTTGGGTGAAGCCCTCAGGGACTGGAAAAAGGGAAACACTACTCCCATTTTTAAGAAAGGGAGAAAAGACGACCCGGGGAACTACAGGCCAGTGAGCCTCACCTCTGTGCCTGGGAAGATCATAGAGCAGATCCTCCTGGAAGCCATGTTAAGGCACACACGAGACCAAGGGGTGATCCAAGACAGCCAACATGGCTTCACCAAAGGCAGATCTTGCCTGACCAATCTGGTGGCCTTCTATGATGGAGTGATGGAATCGGTGGACAAAGGAAGGATGACGGATGTAATCTACCTGGACTTGTGCAAAGCCTTTGACATGGTCCCTCACCACATCCTTCTCTCTGAAGTGGAGGGAACAATGGACTGTTCAATGGAAAAATAATTGGTTGGCTGGTCGCAACAAAAGGGTTGTGGTCAATGGCTCTATGTCTGGGTGGAGGCTGGTCACCAGTGGTGGCCCTCAAGGGTCTGTCTTGGGACCCGGGG
>NW_010123387.1:0-24460 GCF_000699245.1 Pterocles gutturalis
TATAAATATATATACATATATATTTTATAATAGCGACTGCAACAAGGCTTGGTTTTTCCTTGTTGTGAAACTGACATCTCTGAAGACAACTTATTTTATAAAAAATTGACTATCCTGTTAAGAGCGTGTACAGTTTTTATGCTGTTTTATTTGACTTAAAGGCTGGAAGACAGAAACAAAGTGAGTTCAGGCAAATTCACTGTAGTGTAATTTATTTATAGTGCCTTTTTTCCTTGAAGGAAAATACCTACTTTAAGATGTATTTTAAGACTGAAATTTTGTTCTTCAGTATTTGTCATACAGTAGAATGGAACCATTGAGCTGGTTTTGTTTCTGAATACCTGAAATGAAAATACTATGTTCTAAAATTGTCACTTTTTCAGCTTTATTATCTGTAGCTTACTATGTACATTGTATCCTTTAGCACTGTCTGTGTTATAGCAAAATATTATCACCTGCAATGTGTTTAACACTGATTAGAAGTGATGTTAAACATTGCAGAATTCATGTGCATGTTCTTACTGTGCACTAATAGATTGTTTTCATTTCAGTTGTGTCTAAAGTATCTTTATATTCTTAACTAGATTCTCAGTTTAACGGAGGAAGGTAAAGGGTGACAGGTCTTTGTTTTGCTGTTTAATGAAAAGCAACTTAAAAGAGCAACGTGAGCTAGCTGTGTGGAAAGACCGCTAAAGGAATATTATAGTAATTTCTACAGTTTTAAAGATTCTGATCTGATTCAGGAAAGTACACGTGTGCTGATTTCAGAAAGCAGCTGCACTAAGTAAGGGTGCTTAAACACGTGTTCATTCTAAAGGATGTGCTTTGAGGTTACCGTGTGCAAGTTCTGTTGAACAGTGACACTTTCCACAGGAAAAGTGTATAATTCTGGAAGGTACAGCTCACTTGATTGATAGTTGGACCAGCTAAAGTTTGGTAGGAAATAATTTTACTTGTGACCATTCATTTTAATGAAAGACTGTCACCCTAAATTCCCGAGAATGCCAGTTTTGTGTCCTTGCATCCTGCAAGTATGTAAAAATACTTCTTTACTAAGCTACTATAATAGAGTTTCTCATATTTTTCTAATTATACGTTACTTACAAAGAGAGGTGTCCAACAAAAGACTGACTTTGCAAATTGCTGGAATCACCTAGAAGGAAGCTCATGCTGTCTCTTAATTAAAGGTCAAATTTGGTCCAGATTTTTATATGTCAGGAAATCAAAACAACAGCCAAAATCTAAATGGACTTATCAGAATCAATCAGAATATTTTCAAATATTTTGTAAGTTAAGTGTTCTTCGTAACTTTGAAGAGCTCGTACTCTGTTACCTTGTCAAAGATCAGGAAAACCTGAAAGTGAAACTGAATTGCTTTTATTTGTCCAAGCTGAGGCAAAAAGTAATGGGGAAAAAAGATTGTAAACCTCAAAATCATTAAACAATGACGATGATTAATGCAGACATTTAATTTTAAGGTAGTATTCCCTGTTTCCTGATATGGCCTATAATCATTACAGGCATCAAGGGATTCAATCGTATAGCAATATATGAAATAAATGTTTAATATTCATCATACAAACCATCCTGAAGTCTGTTTTTGCCAGTGAGCTTCACTGGATGTGTATTGGGTTCCTTGGGTGCAACTAGACATCTTCAGAAACAATGCAGATAAAAATGAAATCACATAAGAAACTTTTAGTCTTTGGGTAAAAGTCTAGAGACAGCAAGCTTTTCAGTGCTCAGTGCTTGAAAAGACCAGTTAGTCAGAATTCTGCGTCTCATTTTCAGTGGAGGCCCTTACGCAGTAGTGTTTATCAAAAGTTACCGTGCAGTGACACCAGAAGTGCTTGCTGTACACAAAGATTAGACAGTACCGTGTTCCCATGAGGGTGGTCAGGTGCTGGAAGAGATGCCCAGAGAGGTGGAGCTCTCTGTCCATGGAGAGGTTGAGGACTTGACTGGACGTAGCCCTGAGCGTCCCTGGTTGTGTTAGGCCCACTTTGAGCAGGTGTCGGGATAGGGACCTCCCTTCCACCCTAAATTGTTCTGTGACTGTATAATGCAGAGCCAACGTCTCATAGCCTCTCTGTCAGGGGGTTCAGTTGGTGTTTTTAAATAGTGATCGCTGTGAGATGTCAGCATGTCTTGTGGGTCTGTGGTTCTGACTGCTGTGATGGGTTCTGTCTTGATGTGGTAATGAGTTATCATATTCAGTATTCATCTCTCGTTCTTGTCACAGTTCTGTATGATTGTGTCATTTTTGTATTATTTGAAAGTATTTCTTCTACAAAATAAAATAATTTGCCATAAACAGACATAGAGTTTTGTTATATGTCAAAGACTTTTTTTGAATGGTTTATGTTTACCATGTTCATGATGCTTTCATTAAGAAATTTTGTATTTTGAATAATACTGTAGGTGAATGTAATGAATTTTCAAATAAAAGTAAATGAGGAAATCTGTGAAATCAAGAGATCCTAGAGAGGTTACCCTGAAGACCTGAAAGGGATGCAGAGTGTAAGGAATGGAAGGTATGTTCTCCCCTGTGCTTATAGCTCACGGTAAGCTGACAGCTGTATCAGAGGCTCATGTTGAGTATTCCCGGAATTCATGGGTAGCTCCACTTACAACACGTTGAACACTTTGTAGACTTGTATTGGAAGTAAGTGAACATTATTAGTTCTGTAATATCTTCCTTATGACTAATTCCAAGGTGGAAGCCACTCAGAAGAATATGGGTTAACTTTTTTAGGCTCAACTTCATTGCTGCTTTCATGAAGGAAGCGTTAAACTTGCATAATTACAGAAAGGCCGTTTCTCAGTTTCTCTCTGCAAGCCAAAGCTGCAGGAGCACCGGCAAAATCATAGTACTGACATGTGACTCTTGTCTCTTGTCCAGTATTTGCAAGGCGTTGAGGGTATGACAGAGTTTAGGTTATTTTTAAACAGTCTGCTAGAAATAGTCATTTGGAATACCAACTGTCTCTGTCTCACTACCATCAAGATCAACAACAAAAGCTATAATGGGTATGTCAGCATGGGTTTTCTGTTATAAGAATCAAGTCTTAGATGTATTTCTGGCTGCAGTTCTTGTAAGCACTCTGCAAGAGTTAAAGGTAAGTGCTGTATAAAAAGAGTGGGGTTTTTTTGTGTTTTTTTTTTTTTGGAATTAGATTATTAATTTTGTATTTTTTTTCAGGAGATGTAAAACTGAAGTTTGAATTTTTAGGGAAGAGGGCACTTTACTACTTGTTTTGCATCCAGTCTCCTTTTTAACTATAGAGTTGTGTATGTTTGAGAGGAGGAAAAATGTATTTACAGAGAGACCCGAGAAACTGCAGGCTGGCAAGAGCAAGAACAATCTTTTCCAAAACATCATGTGAAGACTATTTTCTTTTTCCTGAGACAACTCAGTTGACTGAGTATCATTGGAAGAAAATACCAAAGAGTACAGTTGGTCTGTTTTTGGAATCTGTAAATGTCAGTTAAGTGATTTGCTTGCAGTTTGGAAAAATCTCAGTATTCTTGCAGTTTAAAGCTTCTTAGAAGCTGTTTCTGTGTTCTTAGGATTTCTAATAATCTCTTAAATTTGTACATACATATCTAAGTTATAAAATTGCATTTTTCTATTGAGAATGATGTATTCTGTCCCGTTAGTTTGTTTGCAGTTAGACCAGACAACTAAAAATACACATTTAGCAGAGACTGGATGAGTTCAGCTGTGGTAATAGAGAAAAGAAGATTAAGAACTGAATTTAGGAAAATCTGTCCAAGAAAAAAAATTTGAGAGATTGAGGCCCTTGTGCCCATTTGGTTAGTGCACAAAATTACTGTTCTATGTCTAGGACATCATGTTTGTGTTACAGTGTGTCTTGTGGCACAGAAGTTCCTAGGTATAGATGTTTGTGTCTGACCAACTAAATGCTGTGTACCGTTTTCCATATTTCCCTCTCATAAACTGGTTAAGGAAAATTGCAGTTAACATTGTCAAGAAAATAAATTAAGTGCTCAGTGTTTTAACTTGCTTCATGTAATTCAATTGACCAATTAGTAAATTAATACTGATTTTTAATGGGTGCCAATAGCAGACAGTGGCAGGACGTTGGGACTTCTAACACTTTCCCACATTTCACTAACATGGTTACAGTAGGCTTGGGGCTGTTACTGATCTATGAACTGTGCTCTGCAGTGCTATATATGAAGGGCATAATCAAATCTCTTCTCTAAAGGCATGCTTCTCTCTCCAGGAAGGTGTGGGAACTTCAGGTGAAGCAAGCTAAGTGTTCAAATTTCATAATAAAATCCAAAATCTATGGTTTCTGTTCAGAGTCCGCATCAGAAGTAAGGAGTACAGGAACGAACTTCCAGTTATAGACAAGATCTGGAGGAGCTGTGTAGCCATTCTGAAAAAGAGTTTTGTACACCCTGTATCAGCTGGTTTGTTTTGCTGGGCCAAGCTGCCTGCTTAGCGCATCCATAAATACCTGCTCGCGCACACTGGGACAAAAAGGTCTTCCAGAATTCATTCCTTAGCCTTTCAAATGTGTGGAAGTCACACGTGCACCTTCAGTCACCCCTGGATATTTTCATGGGTGCTTGTGCAAGATCTCCCTCTACCTAGCTGCTGCATCTGCTGGGTAATACAAAGCATGTCCCTGAGTACCCTTAAGGGTAAAACCAGTCTGCACAATGAAAATTAGCAGTAAGGTGAATGTCCTGAAATATAACACACTGCACATGTACAAACATGTACACGATCTTCACAAAGCACAGTTGCAGCCTCTGCCTTGCAGAATGTGATCGTAGTGGCTTTTACAAAATTTGTACAATCAGAATTTTGGAAATTATTATTTTGTTGTAGAACTCAGATGCGTTGTAGATGATGACAACGTTCTTTAAAAAACTGAAGCAAAACAAAAAGCTCCCCAAAATACGGTTCTGAGATCTAACACTCAAGAAAAAAAAAACAAAAAACCCCCCAAAAAAAAAACCAAAAAAAAAACACCAAACCTAACACTTTAGGGTGTTCTGGTTTTTAAATATTTGATGGTAAAACTTAAGCAGAAGTTTTGAAAAGGAAAAGTAGGCTGGCGTATAGGAGAGGATCTTTCAAGCAGTGACGGTTGCCTTGAAGAAAAGGCAGAGGGATGCAAGTAGAGTAATTGATGGATGGATGGATGGTGGGGAGAATGAAGAGGTGAAAGTAACAGGGATGAAACCTTTTGAGGTAAGCTTGCAAAACTTAAATATGACACAGAAGATGGAGGGAAATTGGTCTGGGTATGCTTGAAATAGAGCACTGGGAGAAGAAAAAAGCGCAAGGGATGGTGAAATTGTGGTTTGTCTCATTTCCAAGCTGCTGTGATTACACATTTCATAGAGATGAAAGGGAATATGACACCTGGGTGTTGCTGCAGAGTCAACAGGAATACTTCTTGGTTTGCACACAGCGTAGTTGCTATGCTTTTTCCTCGTGAAAAATGTGATCATTGCTGCTGTTGCAAAAAAAAAAAAAATCCACAAACCCTTTTAAAAATAATTAACTCAGATTGGGAGTGAGGTGGGGAAGCAGCATGTATTCTGATGTTGCCCGAATAGGCAGGGCAGGGTAAAGCAGCTTGCTGTCTAATCCTGCAGGATTACAGGCCGGTGCGTCTCCCTCTGGCCCGTCTCCTATCAGATATCCTATAGACGGAGGATGCAGTCACATGATTGTTACTGCTTCCTCCCCATGACATCACTGCTTTGCAGCCATACCACCCAAGAAAGGATGCTATTAAAATCTTTGGGACTGGGCTAAATGATGTTGCATTGCAGGTAAGCAACATAGTTCTTTGAAATATTGATTTGCCAGTTGCTGTCGTGCTGCTGTCCTGGAGCTGCAGCTCTGCTGGACAGAGTTTCCGCTGGAAAATAAAGTGGCAGGGTTTCTCTGTAAGCAGAGGGTTTGCAGGTGCAGAGGCTGCCTGCTGGCTCTGTGCTGATCTTCCGGCTGACCACTCCAGTAGAAATGCTGCCAGATGGAGCTTTGAAGCTGAAGAAGGCCCTTTGTCCCTGGATTTTACTGTGGTTCCTTCGGGTGTCTGCTGAATTCTGTATTAACGTGAGCAGCCATCATCATCCAGTCGTGCAGAGAGAGAGAGCGGCAATGCTGTTTTGCTTGCATTCCCTGCCCTTTTTTTTTTTTTTCCTGAATGCCTAAAGGAAGTTGCTGTTGTACAGATAGATGTTTGAGTTTATAAAGGAATGAGGATTAACTTGCTTAGGGGGTTAGCAGATGTATTTGGGGAAAGAGGCTTTTCCTTTATCGTTAATTTTTACTTATGTGGTTTGAAAGTACCTAGTCCGGCAGGTTTCCTGCATAATTTGTTGTCGTGTAAGCTAGGTTTTGCTTGTTGTGCAATATCAGCATGCAAAATCATTTTCCAGAAGGAATATACAAGATGACAAGCAGATTTTTACCTTTTGCACAAAGTGCCAGTCATCAAAAGACTGAAAAATCCACGCTAAAATGTTTCTTTTGACTGTTGGTATTTATATAAGCAAAGTCCAGTGTCCGTTTTCTTTTCCTGGTGTGGGTGTTTAATGATACACTCTGTACAAATACATGAAGACATATTTGTGGAGAAAAAATGGTGACTCTTTCGTGGTGTTTTTTTTTCTGGATTGCTTTTTTTAATATATTTTAGGGTTTTAAAAATTTTTAAAATTATTCTAATGCAAATGTTAGAATGCAAGAAGCTAAATTAATTTTTGAGCTTATAATAGAAAAATAAAATTATACCTTTTTTTTTTTTTCTTCTTTAAGAATTCTAATAAGTAATTCTGTGCCTTTGACAGAGAATGGAGGATGACTCAGCTGCAGCTTCATCAGGCAGAGTCAGGTGACTTTTCACTCCTAGTCTGCAGGAAGTTTTCTTATTCTTGAAAATCCTGTTCTTTGTTTGAATAAATTTTTCCCACTATTGGAAAAATCTGAAAATTTGGCAGGCCTAGGGTCTCTGCGTGCTCACCCATACACTCATGAGGGAGATTTTGGATCTCCTGTCGTGAAGTAGGTTGTACATCCCTGTGAAAGATGAATTCTTGTTTCCGGTGGTCAGGTATGCAGTAGTGTCAGGATCATAAAATGAGGGGGGGGAACGTATATAATGAATTATGGAAATGAAGTAAGAAAGGACAATGGTTCTTCAAAACTGAGAAGAAAAATAAATTTCAGTTTTTTTTTTTTTTCCAGCAGAATGTGGTGTTTTGTTTTGTTTTGTTTTGTTGGCTTTTTTTTTTTTGGTGGTAGGGGTTTTTTTGTTTTGGGGTTTTTTTGGGGGGTTTTTTTTTTTGGGTTTTTTTTCCAAAGACTGAGCCTCAAAAGTAATAGAAATGCAAACCTGTGGCTGTATGAGGTGGCAGAGGGGTTGCATCCTGATGGTGCCTGTGCTGGGCGTGAGTTGAGCTGTGCTCTTGCTCACTGTGTGCACTGGGTTGGCTTTTTGCCCATACAAAGTGCACAGCAGGGCTGTCACACGCCGGTTTTACAAGTGCAATGGGTTTCCTTCCCATATCAGATCATATCTAGATGCCCAATGGAAATATGTGCAGGGCAATTGTTCTGGTCTCCCAGTTTGTCGGGTGTCTTTTTGTCTTGTGTGCAAGGAAAGACAAGGTGCCAGCCTGAATGTATGCTGGGGCTAACAGTTATTTAATATAAAAGTGTGAGCCTGGCAATGTCCCCATCTGGAGGGCTCTCTGCCCAGCAGCGCTGTGGTATCGTGCCCTGGCTACAACGCGTGGCTGCGTGGGTGCTCAGCCCCTGCGCGCGTGGGGTCTGCTTTGTAAAGGTGTAGTGCCTTTTCAGGTGGTGGCTGGTGGCTTTTAAAACAAGGACTGGAGAAGGAGAAGGGGATAGAGTTGGAAAGGAGCGTTTGCCCTGGGGCTGGGTCCTTCCCATTTGCCTGGAGTGAACAGGAGTGCTGTAACCTCCCTGGTCTGGGAGCTGTCGTGGTCAGTGCTGTGGTGTGTGAGCCTCTCAGGTCTGACCCACACTTAGCTCGGCATGAGTCACAACCCTCAAAGAGCAGCGTGGTGCCCATAGGTACCAGTCCTTTTCCAGTTTGCGTGTGCCATCAGGCTGCAGCTTGCAGGGTGCCCAAAGGGGGTGTGTGTGTGTTGATTTTTCCATTTAGTGAAATGGGATCAGGTTGTAGAGTAGGAGTCTAATTTGTTTGTGTGTGTGTGCATATGTGTATGTGCATATACACCAGGTATAGGGTTTTCTCAGATTTCTTCATTGCTAGTCCAGCTGAACCAAAAAAGCCACGCACAGTCATTAATGCCAAAAGAGAAACTCTGGCAGGGTTACGGTAGGCTGCTGTTCCTAAAACACTTTTAACACGTTGCTCTCAAACATCACCCCAAGGAAAAGGTTTCCCTGTCTTGCAGGTGGGAGAGCTTGCTCTCAGAGTTATGAAGCAACCCGTCGGTAACTGTGCAGCCTGTCAGCATCAAACATAGCAGTAAAAACCAGAACCCTACAAACAGGAAAACATTACCCTTCATCTGTGTGAAAATGACTCACTGTCTCCACTCCAATCGCGAGAAGTGACATGGTAGAACAGATTAATGGTTTTTCTGCTGCAGGTTTATCAGCTTCATTTCAAGCTACAGGCTTAAGAAGGTTTTCAGCAAGAGGTGCATTTAATGCCATAAACACCCCATTTAAGGGGACAGCTTTTTAGGGGTAACTACGTACCAGGGCATTTCCCTTCTGATAGTGCAACTCTGTTCTCTGACTGTGTTTGCCTTTTTTCCAGTTCAAGAACCATTCCCCCTGCCTTTCTTCCCCCAATCCTATCGTTTTCTGAGCAAGGAGACAAAGAACAGCACTGGAAACCCAAACCTGGTGCTGTAAAGCTCGCCCGTGTGTGTCATGGAGAGGAAAATTGTACAGCACCCCTGACCCTTCAGCCTTGGCTTCAGGCTCTGTGGCAGTAAAAACAGCTGCTCCAGGAGGAAAATTCTCCCTCTTTTTTTTTTTTTTTTGTGTGTGTGTGAGGAAGGGGGCTAGAGGGAAGTCAAGAGTAGAAACTATATGTGCTGCTACACTGGTAGCCTAATTTCCAGTCTGTCCTGCCCTCTGAAGTTTAGTTTCTTACCCCAGATGCTGAAGGGTTTCTGTATGTTATCTAATCAAATCTTGTTTTCTTCAAGAAGCAAGGGTGTGTGGGGTCGATGCAGGCCCCAGGACTCATCTGCCCACGCTGATGGGCTGTTAGCAGAGGGACATCCTTTAACAGAGATATTTCAACTCAGTTTGAAAAATGTGGATGGATGTTTCACAGCCAGCATTGCTTCCCTCCTGTTTCTTCCACAGTCCCAACTTCTCTGCTAACTAATTTTATTGGAGGGACCTTTAAGACTCACTGGAAACAGAGAAGTGAGTTTAGCTTTTTTTTTTTATATGGAGCTGATTTTGAGTTATGTGAGTGCAAAAATTCCAAAAAAAGAAAGAGCTGGGATTTTTTTTTCCCCCCTTCTCTTTCTGACATAACTCAGCAGCTGAACTAATTTTGCTCAGACTTTCCAAGAAAACTTGAATGGAGCCCAGACACATGATATTTCATATCGAAAGGAACTGGCTTCAAAAGGGAGAGTCATCCTGGGAAGGAGCGGGGAGCGGGATACCGGGCTGAGGTACGCTGCCTCTGTGGGTTCACCCCTCAGGGGTAGAGAAGCATAGTGACCCAGGGATCTCCCAGGAGGAGAAAAGGAGAAGGAGGGACTCGGTCAATGCCAAAGGGGCAGGAAGCCCTGACTGGTTATCAGCTCCCAGGGTGCACTGCTGTGCCCCGTGTCCGTGCCTCACTTCACCTGCACTCCTGGCCAGCTCTGTTGTCCCCCCTGCGCTTGCCCCATGAGCACGTGTTGTGGTTGAGGAGGGGCAGTCGGAGGCTGTGGTTTAGTCTGAAGGATCTTTGTGACTCAGTTTTCCACCATTTATCCCAAATGTTCCCTCCCGCCTTCCCCTTCTCTCCCAGGCCCTCTCCCCTGTGATCTGGTGCCCTGTGTTTTTTGAGTTCTGCTGTGGCTTCATAATTTTTTCCGTAGAGGTTAGTCAGGGTAAAGCTGCACATCAAAGATGTGACTGTATTTAGCTTGCCCACACTATCATAGCAGGAAACTCCTTAATTTGCGGTGGTGGGGCCATACAGTAAAATGCTGCAATATTTTACAGCAATGTTTCCAATACTGCAGCCTGCCTGAGTTTGTGTGGCAGGAGACTGAGGGTTTGCAGTGCTATTTACTCATATATGGGGGCTATGCAATTAGTCCTTGAACTGGAAGGAAAGCATTTGCCAATTTTAATATCCTGTCTTCCCTCTGTATTTTCCCAATTTAACTATTCTTTGCTTTTTATGTGCCATATTATGTTTCCAAAAAAGGCCTGTAACTGAGTTCAGCATTTTCTTGTTTTTCCAGGAGTCTCAGCCTTGCTCTGATCCAATGCCATTTTAACTTTTTTTTTTTTTCAAACACCATCATTAAGAGAGAAGGTCAATAAATCAATCAGCTTGTTCAGTCTGAAGCTTCTAAGGTGAATACCCTTAAATTGCCCATGGATATTTTTCAACCTGCAGAAAACGGCCCATTTAACCTGATGGTGATTCAGCCTGCTTGCTTTTGCTGAAGACACCTTCCTTGTGAGATTATCATCTAACAGCATCTTCTTGTTTAGAAGAATCTTTACCTGCAGCCTGTATCCGGTAGGGAGCAGTGTCACATCACCATTTCTAGATCATCTTCTACCTGGGGAGTGGTGGAAGGGGAAATTATATCCACCCCCTTGGTCTTCTTGGCTCCAGGCTAAATTGGCCTCATTCTCTGACCCCTCCTCAGAAGGCTATGTCTCTGTGCTTTTCATTTATCTCTTTTAAGGTGACCTTGTTAATAATTGTGCTTGCTGACTTCCTGAGCTATCAGGCCCATTTTCTCTGGCTGGGTGGTACTGAAGACCTGTCGTGTAACTGTGCTCAGCTCTGGGAATGTTTTCCCTTAGCCTTATCCTCTTACAGCTCTTTCTGTATGCTGACTTCTTCACCTCACTCTGAGGTTGGCACTGACCTCCTAATTACCTAGGTTCGAGGCCTGGATGGAGAGTGTTCTGTGTCCATCTCTGCGACTAGGTCTAAATCCCTTGAGATGGGGGGTGGATGGATGCTGGCAGAGCACCTGGCTCTCAAGGCAAGGTGCCTTTCCTCAACAGACCACGTTGAGCAGTTAATGGCCATGAGGCTGCGGCACCATGCTTGGATGTTTTGAGAATGCAGTACTAGGAACAGCCCATACAAGTATCAAGGGCACAGAGAGTGGCAAATCATCCATCAACATGAAAGGCTCTTGTGATGACTGTCAGTTAGTAAGCCAGTAAGATTGCATTGTTCATTACTGGGTACCATGGAAAGTAAGTCCCAGGGGTTTCACAGCCCCCATGCTCCTTGGTTTGTGCAGCGTATGCTGTCATGTCATACGAGCACGGCTAATCTGGCCAACCGTTCAGATTAGTAGTGTGCTCAACTCTGATTGGAGTCATGATTGAAATGACCATGAATAATTTCAAAAGCACCGTGTGTGGAGTCGGATCTCCTCTGTTTTCTCATTGTATGTATATTGGTACCAGAGTGTAGTAAAACCCTGAGAGACACTGTATTCTGCTTTTGGGTGTTGGCTAACTCACATCACATTTGGAAGAGATGGAACACATGCCCTGGAAAAGTCACTCCACACAAATGTGAATTGAAGAAGTTGCAACAGGCCTTTAGGCTTCTGCTTTCTTCTCCCAGTCTCTTGCCAGGTTCACTTCTACCTTGTGCTATAGCAGAGGAGTCATTGCAGAGAGATATGTTTTGCTGCCTGCCTACTGTTACATTTCACATAGCAACCCCCCCTACTCTCTTCAAGAAAAACAACATAAAGATGAAAGCATGTAGGTGAGTGTTCATCTGCTAGAAATATTTGAAGCGTTGAAGTAATTCAGTAACTGTGATCTGTTGAAAGTAACTTGAAACTTGTTGGAATTGCATTAAAAAACATACTGCCTGCCTCAGCTCAACATGTCCAATTAAAACAGAAAACAGGATGAGGAGAACGTAGCGTGGAACTAGCGTATCTAGTAGCAGTAGGCCAGGGCCAAGATTTTTCCTTTGATCACTGTTCAGCTAGTAGTTTCCCATCGGTATACTTTTCAGCTTCTTTGAACCATAGGATGTTTTGGTCTGTGCTTGCCACGTCAAATGCATTTCAGATCCAGTTAGTCAATATAACACCTAGAATGTCAGCTCACCGATAGAGCTTTTGTAGCTGTGGCTGTTACATGGCACATGCTGTAACAATGTTATTATGAAGCTGAGAGGTTGTCAGCATTTCCACTGTAAATGTGATCTATTGCTCTTCTATAAAACTTGGGTCCAAGATGCAGTGATACAGCTGGTCCCAATCACATGATGAGTTTACTCACTGTGAGACCAGCAGGAAAAAAACATGACCTTAAATATGATAATATCACTACCTTTTGTTTCTTTACAAAAATAACAAAAAGTGAGTAAATGCAACAGAAGAGACCTACAGTCCACACGATACATGCTGAGCTTGTTGGCATGTCCCATCGTGTCAGGCAGCTCACTGTGTTCTCACTCTGGCTTCTGTGGGTTGTTTGCACTGATATTTTCTTTGCTTTTCACAGGAGGCTTCAGTAATTACTTAAAAGCTATCTGGCTTCCTATAGTCACCAAGCCTCATAGGCTAATCTTTGGACTTGCTCTTTTGACCTTACCTCTGGCTGCTCTTATGCAACACCTCTGACATTTGTAGGGCAGTGTATCTTTCCTTCTGGCTTCAGAAGATTGTGTACCAAGCATGGCTAGCTGGGAGATGAGGGACTGAACATCAGGTTGACCTGGCCCAAAGTTTCTGGAAGACATCTTAGGGTTATATGGCAGCCAGGAGAGCCTCTATCAAGAGGCACCATTGCCAGTCTAGCACTGTGACCTCTCCTGACTTGTGAATCCATCCCCACCAGGACCTTGCTTCATCTACAGGACTGCAGTAGTCTGATATGGGTCTAAATCCAGGGAAATCTGCTACCAAAGAATCTCCAAATTCAGGACATACATAGTTCAGTCAGATTTCTTTGTTTCCTCATTCAGTTTTTAGCAAGCACCTGTTAATTATTAAAGGGGAATGTTGACAAAAATGTTCAGTTGTAGATATACCAAGGTAGTCAGTAAAAATGAGAGCTCACTGTGAAGAGCTGAAGAAGGCTCTGTACTAAACAGCACAGAATAAAAAATGGCAGATGTAATTCAAAGTCAATAAAGGCAAAGCAATGGGGAAAATGTCCCTAAGATACCACAGAACGATGGACCCCGAACTGGCCCCTGCCTCTCATGGAACATAGCCTGGAGTCAGAGCAGACTGCTCAGTGAAAATGTTGGACGTTTGCCCTAGGAAAAGCTGGTGGAATGTCAGGAATTATTAGGAAAAGAATAGGGGACTAAGCAGGAAACATTTGTCCTTGCACAAATTATGTTGCATCAGCATCTGGAAAAGTAATGGGAAGGACAGCAAGGGTATCTAAGACACAGAACAATAAAGGGACAAAATTAAACAAACCAGTTACTCAGCAGGATTCAGTACCTTTCAGTGTATATAAGCTCTGTCAGAGCATCCAAATCTCTTAGATGCTCAGGTGTTAGGAGTGGCTATGAGTTGCATTTGTTACTAATTCTGCTTGTAATGGTATTGCAATGTTTTCTTTTGAATTGGTAGTGTCGGACTCATTTGATGAGATGTGGATGTTTACCTCTGACATCCCTTTGTAATCAGTAAACAGAAATTATCACTTCTGGGAAACAGTCTGTCTCATTCTAATGTAAATACCTAAAATACATCAGATAAATTGCATCTGAATGAAGTCCTCTCATAAGCTATGAAAGGAGTCCAGATTTTAGTATCCAGAGTCTAGTGCAGATTTCTCATGCTAGATGAGACAACTCGCACCACGAATGCTCATACTTTTGTCGTCATCAGAGTGGATTGCTGCAGTACACCTGGCTGCAATTCATGTTTGGATGAGATTAATTTGCCCTTAACCTATGTGTATGAAATTAAAATATCTATAACTGAGTTATTTGTGTAAGGCTCCAGTTCTGTTGGCAGAATGTGAAGCATCTCTGGAAGCGTCCATGAGAGTACAAATTAGTTTATCCTAAAATAAATTTTAGAGATTATTTCAGATGCTGAAGTATGGTGAGATAAATAAGTGCAAAATAAAGAGAAAGAAAGTGATACTTACGATGCTTAGTGGTAGGACATAAGATGGGAACTCTCTAGTACTCAGTTCAAAAGTGCTGTAGGTAGGTTTTATTTACTAAAATTGTTTTTTGCATAATCTGGTATCACATCTCTGCTTTCAAAAGCACAGAACCTCAAGTGAACTTTAAGGCTGATAGTCATCCAGCTAGCTGCAATTTCAAGGTATTGCTGTGCTACCTAGAGTTCAGAGTTTGTTTGTTTTCTTAGTCTTCCATGGCCCTGTGGTCTCTTAGCACATTTTTCTCTCCCTGGATGTATTGTGTAGCACGTATTTTTGGGGTAGATTCAGGCTGAGATTGTAATTATTTTACATACTTGTGGTCTGGCCTGGTATTATCCATCACAATTCTGTCATGTGCTGGGCATTGACAGCATACTTAAAAAGCTATTTTTCCTGTGTTATAACTAGCATGTTGGGTAGTTCTATTATTAAGGAAAACTTGCCAATGCTTTCAGCGCAAGAGTTCCCAGAAGTTTGTTCATGTAGCAGGGGTTGCTGCCTCGTGCAGGCAAGCAGTCTGAACTGCATGTGCTCCACAGGCCTTTCTTCGCTGTATGGGAAGAATAGGGTGAAGCAAATGATCTGCAAAATATCACAGTGTTACAAAATATTAGCATGGTCTAATCCTTTCACTTTATTTCAGCTTCCCATTCCAGTCTTCGGTCGTGGTTTACAGGACACTGAACTCAAGGTTCACTTGCAACTTCAGCTCCCTGGTGTCAGGCACAGCATCCCACCTTCAGGCTCTTGTTTCGCTTAGCAAATGTAGGAGCGTGCTCTCATCTGTTTGGTGAAATATTGCAATCCTCAATTGTCGCTCCTCTTAACTGCTGCTTTTTAAATTGCCTTAATCCTGTGTCAGCTTATTTGTGCTCAGCAGTGTAGTGTGGGACACCTGCTCTGCATTTAGTTCCCTTCCCCAGGCTGTGACTCCCTTGCTTGATTCTCTTTCAGACAAACATTCTGCAGCACTTGGAGATGACTCGATTTCCAGACTTGAAAGGGCTTCTATAGCATTATAATGGTGACCTGCTGGTTGCCTGTAAGATAATGCTTTTCTCTGCTGCTTGTGCTGAAGCACATTGTCTGTGTTGTCCAAAAAGTCCGACCTGGTGGAGTGCAAAGAGCAGACACTGACAAAGCTGAGTACTCACGCTTGTTACATCCCTGAAGTCTCCATCAGGGAAAAAAAATAAATGGAGAGGATTCAAGTAAAATAGTTGAAAATAGAGAGAGGGGGAAAAAAAAGGCAGGAAATAAAGGGGGCCAAGCAGAGCAGCAGGGTGTATGGACAGTTTATTAAAAGCTTATCTCCCACATTTTTGCCTGTTCCAATTACAGAACAGGGAAGTTTCCTCACAGATTCAAAGATCCAAATTATTTGCTCATGAAATCCTCCTTTCTGTACCTGATGGAGGAAGGTGGGTAGTAGCTAGTACTGTGCTAGCCTCATCAGTGACCTGCAAAAGTTATCTTTTCTCATGTGTTTTAATGTGGGTTTTTTTGGGTTTTTTGGGGGGTTTTTTTTTTGGGGGGTTTTTTTGTTGTTTTTTTGGTTTTTTTTTTTTTTTTTTTTTTTTTTTTTTTTTTTTTTTTGTAAATTGTAAGCCTCCTCTGTTAGCTGTGTTTTTTTCAGGCTTGCCATTTCAGATTACAAAACCTAGGTACTCTCTCGAAGACCCTGTTTCCCAGGTACCCATTTTAGGATGGATGGGATTAATCACTCTTTAGAGCAACACTTTGTGCAATGATGTAGAAGCACATGGTCACCTCCTCCAGCTGCCCAGCCCAGGATCCTCCTGCCCAGCTTTCAGAGCCCAGCCCAGGGACCCAGGCTCTCTGGCCATCCTGGGAGACACGGCTGCTACTTTCTGTGTGCAGGTTCAGCCAGTAGCAAAGCTGAACATGTATTCCAGAGGCACACACACAATTAATAGCTCTTCAATTAGTGTTAGTGGTGAGGTTTCTTCTTGTCATGGTGCCCATGTATGCTTTGTCAGGTCTGTGTCTCTGTATTTTGTTTCTGGTTTCCCCGTTTTTTCCTGTAATTTCCCAATTGACAAGGTCCCTGATCAGGCAACCTCGCTGGAACAGACATTCTCACATTCCCACATCAATAAGTGTGACTGACCAGGTTTGGTTGCCACCATCACCACCCTTATCATTTGCATCAGGGTTGGGTCCCTGTATGTTCTTGTTCAAGCTTCCTCCTTTGCTTATTATCCCTTGTTGCATTAGAAAAGGTTCTTGACCAAATACCTTTAAGGGAGCAGGCACTGTCCTGCCATGCACCCTTCCCACATCTTTCTCTGTCTGTGGAGCCAGCCTAGGTGGTTCTTACAGTCCAGACACCAAAATTTCAGATGGCTAGATTTAAGTTGGATGAATCCAACCCTGTGTGTTTAAACTACTTCAGTTAATAGATTTTCATGCTACTAAAGGCTCCTCTCATCAGGAATTATATCAGCCATTTCTGAAGCTTGTCATATTAGTGACTACTTTGGGATCTGACTTTTAAAGGAGGTAACAGTCATTTTTGCGCCTTGTCGGAGGTTGCTGAGCTCGCTGTGGGAGAGAGAGGTATGGTGGTTATGAGTTAACTTCTTCATGCTTTGGTCATGTGGATTGCATGAACAAGGTATAGTTTCCAGGGCTTCAGAGCAACGGGCATGGATGCTCCTCTGCTTTCATGTCTGTAGTCTGTAAACCCAGAGAACATATCCTCAAAATCTTCTGTCCTGAAAATGCCCACTCAGGCCGAGTGCCACACTCTAGAGTGTATATTTCACAGTCTACTCTCATCTCCTTTTTAACTGTCAAATGCTTCTGGTAACTGCTTGTTATAGTTTGGGGATAGGTATCTTTATGTTTCCTCTTGTGCTCTAGCAGGATATGTGGTGACTGTTTTCCCCCCTGCTTTCTTAAAAATCAAATTTGGAAAGTTTGTATATGGGACAGAAGGTAACCACTCAAGTTTTCCCAAGAATAGTTTTGCTCCTAGCCTCTGAGAAGCAAACTTGAAGAATGTACTGCATGTCCAGATCTGATGCATAGACATACTGTGACCTCGAGCTTTGCCTTCTGAGCAGTGGAAGGAAAGCAGATCGATGCAGGGAGCTTTGAGCATGCAGAACTAGACAACACTGCAATGTTATGACTAATGGTGCCGCGTAAAATCTGCAGTTCATGATGAATGGTAAATTCTAGTGTATTATCATTTGTTTTCTGAGCTGGTGAGCTTGCCTACTTGATGATCTCCCTGCAGGCAGGGCAATTCTGGCATGTGACCGGGATGTATCCTTGCAGAAGCAGCCCAGAACCATCCTGGGTTTTGGGGCTCTGTTTTTAGGAAAGCTGGTATTTCTGCATTTGGACATCATGCTTTTGGTATGTGCTCTTTAGGGTTTGCTAAGCAGTTGAAGTAGTCTTCAGCAAAATACTCTTCATGGTGGCAATGCATAGATTTTAGTAAGTGCCCACCAGCACTGCTGACTCATGCTCTCTTGACTTTGTGGTTTGTGGAGGAGTTTTGGAAAACTTGATTCTGAAACGAACTTATTGACCTGCTTGTTTTTCCTCTGCCTACAGACCCTAATATGGTCAATGCAGGAGACATGAATGGTTCTGGCAACCTGATGGATTTTCTGGATGAGCCTTTCCCTGATGTTGGAACTTATGAAGATTTCCACACCATTGACTGGCTGCGCGAGAAATCACGCGACACTGACCGCCATAGAAAGGTAAAGGTGTCTAGCTTTGATGTATCGCAGTCCCTGGATTACAGCCATCCTGGTGGTGAGAAAACCAAGCAGGTTTCTGAAGTTATTGTTTCCTACCTTGTTGCATGACCATAGGAGGACTTCTAAAAATACAGATGTGGTATGACTTGAGTTGGTAAATATGAAAGGGCTTCTGGCAACTTAATTAGTAGAGCATCTCTAAAAATGTTTGGGATTGGGGGGAATAAAGAGTAGAGAAATTGTATGCATCTTCTTGGAGGTTGAACATTTTTTGTTTTAAACATTATACACTGAAACTCTGTCAGCCTGAATCAACAATAAGTCTCTGTATATGTTTAATTTCAGATTACAAGCAAAAGTAAGGAATCCATATGGGAGTTCATCAAGAGTTTGCTGGATGCCTGGTCAGGATGGGTTGTTATGCTTCTCATAGGACTACTGGCAGGTATGTGTATGTTAGTGTTACAGTTACGCCCAAAACCATCTCACCCAACTTTGCTGCAGTGCCATCTCCTTCTCTTTTTACTTCATTGTCTCTCCACTGGTGTTTCAAGCTAAAAAGACAGCTATGCATCCATGCAGTTATAATTCTTAATGAAAATATCCGCTTGCAAAGTCTCCCGCTGAGTGTTGACCTAGAAAAGATCTTATTCACCAGTAGAAGGATTTTTCTATTGCTTTTGGAAATATGCTTCTGAGAGCTTTACACTCAATTGGCTACTTTGACTTTCTGAATCTTTGATTCATATAAGTCAATTTTATTGTTAGGGTTTTTTTTCTTGTCTTCAGTTTAATTCTGTAAGTAGATATTATGATGTGGGAAAAATGTTGGTTGTGGACATTCAAACCGGAGCTTTGTAAATTGCTCTGTCCACTGGGTATCTTCTATATATATGCATGAAGGCAAATATAGTTCCAGACTCAGTTTCAGGTCTGCTTCCAGGCCAGACAGACATTACATATTTAACAGCCTGCTTAAACTCAAATGGCAAATTCATTAATTTCCCAAATTGCTCCTGTCTTCTGCTCAGTTTAGCACATCTTCCAACTTGGAAAGCTGTACTTCTCTTACCAAGTTTAAACAGCTGCCATTTTTTATGCCTTTTTAGTGATGTCAGGATGCTCTTCTATCATGCTCCTTGCTAAAAGCATGACGTGAAGTTTCACAATTTCCAAGTGGTGTGAATTTCCTGCTTACCCTCAAGTTAATATATTTATTACTGTAGTTCAGGAGCCTCAGAAGTACTGGAAAAGTCCTTGAAAAAACATTGCTGAAGTGACATTTTTGGCAAATTTTGTTATTTTGTAGAGATACACTTATTTCTACAAAAGCTTTGATGGGTGAAATGGGAAGAGGGTCTGATGGACTGTGGACTACCAGGGCTGCCAAACCCTGCCTGAAGGCCAGGATTGGCCTCATCCGAGATGAAGAATTCTGTCTGCAAACACAGAGCAAGCCCCTGAGGGCTCTAGTGACCTCCCCCAAACTGGCCAGTAATCCCCTCACTCATATAGAGAATGTGGTATACACTCACTCCCATTTTAGTAAAGATACCTCAGAAGGTTTGTTTCAGTTCCAGTGCGCAGTGAGCCCTCATGCTGAAATTCTCAAGGCTGTTGAAAGCCAGGGCTGCTGACCTCTGGTTAAGCTCTAATGCTAGTATATCCAGCTTGGGAACAGAGGTCGAGGGTAAGTTGCAGCTGAGATGTGTTACTTTTTGCAACCTTTTCAAGCGTGCAGAGCAACATGCTTTACTTCAGAGAGTCAAATAGAATTAGTCTGTTTTTCAGATTGGGACAGGGACTTGTGAATCAGCTAGAGAACAAAAATTACCTGTGTGCTTGTGACCTGGGCTGAGCCCTGTAGACTTCTTCCGCCTGCCATTGAAATGAGACACATGGTCTGTGTCTTCAACATTTCTGGGACAGGGAAAAGATGGAGAGTCATCATCTCAGCCTCAGTGAGGGTTCAACACCCCTTTGATGAGTGGGGAGGATGACTGATGAGTTGATGAGGTTTATTAACCAAGTTTGGGGAGGGAGGAGGTGAGGTTGGTGGTGCAGTCAAGAGGCACTTCGTGTTGTTTCCTTCTCTACTTGAAATATTGCCTGCTCAGAGCAGCTGGCCTGCCATGAGCATGGACAAGCCTGACTCCTCCATGGTCCCTCTTCTCCTGCTCAACAGGCAGAAGCTGCTGCTGCTCCAAGGGGAGCAGCTTGGCTCAGCCGCACCGACACTGGGTGAGCTTTTGGGCAGGTGGGCCCAGGCATTGCCAGAGGTGAGGAGAGGATATTGGGAGAAGTGGGAGAGGAAGAGGAAAGCAGCAGCAGTACCCAGGGCACAAGGGTCTTGCAGAGTGCCCTGGCCTGCTGCCCCTTGCTGGGGATGGAGGGCAGTGAGGTGGGTCAGGAAAAACATGTTTTCAAAGCAAATTTTTAGCGTTCTCATTAGGGCATTGTAGAGGACGAGTATTGGCCATCAGCAACTAAAGGAAAAGGAGAGAGGTAAAACTCCAAAATGAAGTTCAGCATTTCCTGGCTTTGGAATGCTTTACTATTTTAATTCCATTCAGGAGGTTACACAAAAGAGGATATAAATTGAGTTTCTTTGATGGAGAAGTAGAAAAATAAACTTATGCTATATTGCAGAGGTTCAGTGACATGTCTAGACAGCCATAGTCAGCATGAGAAATTAAAGGCTTGACTTTATGAGATATTCAACACTCTGCAACTTCCATTAATTTCACTTAAAGTTGTGAAGATTCAGAACTTGGAAAAATTCTATCCCTGGTCACTTGACTTGCAAAGCATTAACTGTTGCACTATCATCCTGCAAGATTTTCTTCTCAGTAAAGCATGTTGCATTTTCCTCTTTGTGTGGATCCCAAAGCATTGGGCAAAAGGGATTTTTTTTTCTAGAGGCACAATTTCCTAGAGGTGCTGGAGTGCATGTGAGCTTGTTATATTAGAGAACTGAATGTTTGTTCCTCACTCTCTTTATTAACTTTACAGGGGAAAAGCATTCAAAAGCCTGCCTTTCTTTGCACCTTCTGCTAGGTAGCATTAATACTCAATTGGCCAATTAAATGTGATTTGAACTTTGAAGATTGGGGTAACTGCAGAGGATGATAAAGGTCCATCAAGAGATGCAAGAGGCACAGCATTTGGTGCTCATGTCCAAGGGCTGAGAATTCTTTGTACTATTTCCTAAATGAAAATTAGAGGAGAATTTAGAATTTACTGCAAAACTTGGTAAGCTACACATGCTGACATGTAAGGCTCTGTGAACACTGGTGGCTTTTTTTTTCTGTTCTATGGAGCAAGAAACAGGTTACACATGCCTGAATTAATTGAAATCTTTGGGCTTTCCCCCCTCTTTCACAGAAATGAAAAGCAGAAAACTTCAGTTCCAGGTCAAATAAACTGGCTCTTGAACCCACCCATGTGCCTTAAGCTGCTAGGGGAGAGGGGAGCAGTCCCCACCCCTGCTCCATGTAATTGCATTCTTAGCAGGAGCCACAAAGCTGAAAGTTTTGGGAACATAAAAGCTAGCCATTCTGCATTTTCCAAAACTCCCCCCCCGTCCGGTCTTTTAGTCCTACTGAAATGCACTGATGAATTCTGTTCAAATCCATTAGTGGTTTCCTGAAATTGTATTAATGACTGCTTGTAAAAACAGTGTTGCTTTCTACTTTCCATTGTATATGACTCTTCTGTCAGCTGGTGGTTTAATCCTTTCAGAGACTGTGCACCTGGGGAGGGACGGCAGGTCTGCCTTTATGTGCTCTGGCTGCTTTCGGCCGCCCCGTTCCTGGCGGTGTTGCCTTTGTGGGCACCCATCGCTCTGAGGGTGCCGGGCTACGCCACTAGTGCTGATGAGCAAATGCCCTAGGAAAGCAGGATTTCCTTTTTTGTGTCTGACCGCAGCAAGTTTCCCCGTGTTGTGTGTCCGTGGCCACCGGGTGCCGCTGTAGTTCTGTGTAATTGCTGGAGACAAATGGAAATAAGGGTTAGTTTAGTACAGAGGGGATCTGAAAGGTAATTTCATTCTGCATGTTTGGATTGCTCATGGACGTACACAAGGAGAGCCCGATTCCATTAAGTTCGTAATTTGGCATCCATATCGTTTCTGTACTGTACATCCTTCTAAAAGGTTGCTGCCTTGGGACCAGTAAAGTTTTAGGAAAACATACATATCCTCCTCTTCCCCTACCCCTGAGAGACATGGTGGGTCTGAGACCTGCAGCTTGGTTTGTATACCGAGACCCCGCATAAAGTCCTGCTTATCTCAGCCAAATGGTGCACCTACCTGGGACAGGCTGCAGGATCAGGCCCTACATCAGTTATGCCTTCCCCATTTGGCAATCAGGCAGTAGTAGGGGAATGATAATGTTTAAAATAAAAGCTTATGAGAGGGCATTGAGGGTCAGACAACAAACAGGTGTGGCTGTTTCTTTGCAAACTCTTTATTGCCCCCAGTTCTTTGGTGTATTCGTGCTTACGTTACAGCTGCTTCCCCATATCATATATTTGTGCTGTTGTTATAATTAGATATATTTTCCTTGCAACTTGGTATTTTTTAATGCCATGGTTTCTTTTTCTGTATTTGTTTTTTTCCAGGCACGTTAGCTGGAGTGATAGATTTAGCTGTGGACTGGATGACAGACCTGAAAGAGGGTGTCTGCTTGCCTGCCTTCTGGTACAGCCACGAGCAGTGCTGCTGGACGTCTAACGAAACCACATTCGAAGACAGGGACAAATGTCCCCAGTGGCAGAAATGGTCTGAACTTCTTGTAAGCCAGTCTGAGGTATGGGAGACCTGATTAGGTTGGGGTCACAGCAGGCCAGGGCAAGCCCTTTTATTCATACTTGCTGATGTTCCCTCCAGAGAATTCCTCTGAAAGGGAAAGTAATGAACTGAGAGTGTTGCCAAAAAAGACATTTCAACAAGCAATATCTGCTTAACTTGGGAGAGGTCCTGCTGTTTCAGTGCCATGTGTGATGGAAACTGGAAAACCGTGAGATTTCTCTCTTTTTATCAGCATTAAATCAAAAGTGTTTCATAACTTTCATAACATAATCACCAAGGGACCTGAGCTGCTATCCACTTTTTTTTTCTTTTAACCACAATTTTATGGGACAAAAAAGATGATCCCTGACAAATATGTTTAAGAGGAAATTTTGGGGATTGCAGATGGCTTTCATGTATTCAGTGCTGTGAGTAGTAGTGGGAGCTGCATAAGAACTGCTTGTTACACACTTGCAAGCAGTTTTTCTATCAGATAGCAAAATACTTAACTAGCACTGAAAGATGGGGAAATAATGGGCTCCCTGGGAGATGGCCAAAGTAAAAAAATCTGCAGAGAGGACAGGAAGGGAAAAAAGTTGATCTGGACTGACATGAAACTTATATTTTAAGAATTTTTTTCTCTATACTTTTTTTTTTTTTGAATTGTAGTAATTTTAAATACAAAGAATGCTGTTTCAAAGCAAAGCCAGTGAAAGTTTCATTTTGAAGAAAATCTAAAGAAGCCTTTCTGTCTTCCTTTTAGCAGATGATACTTTTATGAAAAAATACCAATAGGACATTTTATTTTCAACCTAAGCTATTCTATGTATTGGATAGTATTGATCCCTTCACAACTCAAATTTCTGGGCAGAATTATTGTCTTGAATCCCCCTTCCCCCTCCCATTTCTATAGGTGACTTGAATATGACAAAAATTGGATATGGCATGGAGGTGAGATGAATGTGGCTTTGAAGAGAACTGGCTTAAGTATATAATGGGACTTCCAAAAAAATCTGGTAATGCAGTTTGGTCAATAATAAGAGAAGAAAATATATACTTCTCTGAGGTAAATCATCTGCAGCCAGGTAATTAAAAAATGGGTGACTAGGAGAGATTGTCTCAGATCTTCCCCCAGTGTGAAGCCTTTTGGAGGTGGCCTGGTCCTGCAGAAAGTGTTTGAGGGCACCTTAATCACTGTACAAGTTTGTCATTCATGTTCCTTTCAGTGTCACTTTAGGTTTACAGTATGAGTAATACTAGATGACTGTGTCTGTGAATATGTATTTCCCATTTTCCATAGTTCTAATTAACCATAGTGAAAAGAGTGGGGTGCTTGCTGTTACTGAATATTCCCACCATTAAATTGCAGGCAAAAATATCCCTGCATGGTTTCCAGTCCACAATGCCAAGCTTCCCTGTGCCAGAAGTTTGCTAGGTCCTCACTGGTCTTCATCAACAGATGGTTTGGGTGACTGTATCTTTGTAACAGTGAAGAAATATTACCCTGATATAAAGTTGCAGGACTGGCGACGATGTTGTAATTTAAGAGAACAAAAAAATGTG